>NC_056619.1:1843202-1897139 GCF_018340385.1 Cyprinus carpio
TTTTAACGGTTGCTCATGACCTACAGGGCATAAAAACTGGAAGGTGTGGTTTGGACCCCAAACAGTAATAGTATGGCGAGTACCCAGTGGTTGCATTGGTGGACTTTGTAGGAAAAAAACCAAACCCCCCTAGGTGTTCCGGGCCACCTTTCTTTTCTTTTGGGGGGGGAAAAGGTCCCGAAAGCAGATCTGGAGCGTTCTTTTAAAGGCGTCACATGGCGTTACCCTGGGGAAACCGAGGGTGTAGTGGGGGTTTTTTCTTCACTCCATACTTTTGCACAGCTCAGCAACAACGTCGCTCTCAAAATTTTCTCCCCGATCAGAATCAATCTTTCAGGTACACCGTATTTTCATGACATTCCCTTAACAAGATTTTGGCTGTAGTGTCGCTCTCTGCTCCCTGTTTGGAAATGCCCTTGGGATGTTGGTAAAAACATCGGTATTTCACCCAAATTAATACATTTTCACGTCCATCTATGATGCTCAAGCACTGTAAAATCACTGCCACTACTTCAAGGGTCGTGATGCAAGAAAGTACTTTCATAGGAACATGTATCTTCGCTTGGCATCTTTGTTAAGAGCAACTCTGAACTTGTTGATCCATTGGTCTACATCATTATACATCCGACCCAGAAACCAACGTTTCCTCAACAGGCGATGTTTGCTCGTCTATCCCTTGATGCCCCAATTTTCATGGCACACTTTCAGACAGATTTTTAGACATGCGGTGTAAGAGCATCTGTTGACACTCACCATGATGCTGATTGTTCACAACACGATAAAGCCAACCATCTTGTTCACAGATACTTGTTCCAACTGCTTTATCAACGATAATGTGAGACTTTGCTAGATGAGATCTTTCATTTATGGGAAGGAGGCTGTCTCTCCTCTCCCAGAAGGGTCTGAAAGAAAACTGATGGTAGGATCGTTCTTCTGGAAATCTGCCAGTCTGCTGTCGTGTAGCCTGGCAGAGTAGGTTATGCTTCCCTGATTATCATTCTCTGTCCTCTTCCACTAGATTCCAAGGCACGAATTTGTTCTGAACTCTGTAACACCTTCACTAGCCAATTACTAAGTCAGGTTCCAGGACTGTCCCTTTTACTGATTATGTTACAGATGGCAAACACAGTTCCATCATACTCGTCCGGAGTGGTAAGGCTCTCCTGCTAGAGGCTGTCTAGAGAGGGCATCATCCAGCAGCAGTATTATGTCGGCCTGGGTGGTATTTAACTTCAAAGTCCAAACACAGAATAATATGAGCAAACCCACCTTTGCTCAACTGCACCAAGTTTGGCTGTTTTAAGATGGCACAGGAGGGTTGTTTGTATCTGGATAACCTGAACCTTAGAACCTAGCAGATAACCCGAAACTTTTCGGAGATTGCCCATTTGAGAGCCAGCAACTCAAGTTTCATGCTGCGATCGTGAACGGTTCATTTCTTTCTGGCTTTCCGAAGCCTTCTACTTGCAAATGCAATGACCCTCTTCACAACCACCCTGCTGCTGATGACAGTATTGCCCCTAGGCCTTCATTGCTTGCATCAGTCTCCAAGATGAACGGGAGGACTAAAATCTGCATACCCTAATACAGGAGCAGAGGTAAGTTTCTCTTTCAGTAGCATCCAAATGCTTAATTGGCACTCAGATTACCACAAAGCACAGGAAATTCTTCTTCCCTTGGCCGAACTGGGTAATACACAGACTCACTAAATCATGAAGAGGACCAGCAATTCTAGAACAACCCTCTATGAACTTTCTGTAGTAAACCTACAGAATCCTAAGAATGGAGACGCCAGTTCCTTTACTGTGTTGGGGACCTTTCCATTCCTTTGCTGCCTCAATTTTCCCTGGAATCGCTGTAGCATTCCTTGAGCTGAGGACTTGATGACCTAAGACGATTACTTCCTGCTGTAGAAGTTGGCATTTTCTCAGGCTTTGACTTGGAGACCTGTGTTCCTGTTAACCATTTTAAAGACAGATTCTCCAACCTCTGCAAGTGCTCTGGGAAAGTGGGTGCCATACCACCAGTATGTCATCCAGATACACTAGCATGATTTGTCTGGAAAATTAGGATCACCCATTGTAGGTCTGACATAAGCCCGCTTGAAATGTGTGATGGTCCAATTACAAACCCCAAAAGGCATACGGCAGTACTCAAAAATTCCAAACTGGAGTTGTAAAGGCTGTCTTATGTCTGTCACGCTCATGAACGGGGGCAATACGCGTGATGATATCCACTTGCCAGGTCAATCGAGAGAAGAAGAGTTGCCCTCCCTAGAAGTGCATCAAAACTCTCATCAATCCTTAGGTAAAGGGAAGCATCTCGTTGTGTTCTTGGAGGTTGAGCTGTCTATAGTCAACGCAATAGCCCTGAGGCTACCATCCGTTTTTCTCACGCAACATACAATAGGGGGAAGCAAAAGCACTGTTACTTTCTCGGATCACTCCTTTCGTGAGAAGCTTAACTGATATGTTTCTCTAACTTCCTTGTACGGTGTGGGTGTTTATACGCCCTGTAAGGAGTTGTCACTGGAATAATCATCGGTTACATGAATCTCATGTCTGCCACCTTATCACACGTGAAACGCCAAGATCTTCATCCTCGAGTGTGAACAACATCAGAATACTGCATTAACACAATCACTCAGCTCTGTTTGCGGGCTCAAGGGTACCACCGATATGGAGCTTGCTGAGGAAGTCTTTTGAGCTGTTCTCCAATACCTGATCACTTTTGGTGTTAACAGTGATTTCCTCAGTATCAGCTGGAAATACGCTGGGACTTAACCCTCATATGTCTCATTTAATTTCAAACTCTCAATGTGAGTTACAGTCCCAAGCCTGGTTCGGCCCGCAACCAGATGTCCTCTGTGGAAAGATTCATCCCACACTTGTACAGGAAACAAAAACTGTTTCCCATAGCGGCCACCAGACAGGGAACAACAATTAATCCACCTGTTAATGTTACATTCAGTGGCTCTAGTAGGTAGTCAATTGAGCCATCATGTGACATATGTTTTGTGCGTTTAGCCAGCACAGTCGCAACTGAAGAAGCAGGTATGTGTACCATGTCTTTTCCAGCAAAACAAATGGCTGCCCTCTTCTCTTGGATACTTGCATGTTGCAGTTGTTTGAAAACTGCCTCTCTCCAAATTAGACTGCAATTTCCCACCAAGGGTGGTGTGCAAACTCTGCATGTACCAGTTGTCTGCATCTGCTGATAATATTCATGCAATTAGTGCTGGTACAAGAGGGGAGTCAGTGTGTCTCTGACTACAAGGAAGCCCACATTCAGAAAGGACAATACCCATGGTTTCACCTTTCAACTCAAGGTAACCGAGATAAGGTATGTCCAAACCATTGGCAGCAGGTATTTTTCAGCCATCCTGATGGTGAGAGCATATCTTTATCCTCACCACACCCAGGTGTTCCCCCCTGAAAAAACTCTCAGAAATAGTGCTGACTGACCTCCCGTATCCAGCAGACAAGTGGCACTCACGCCATTTATTTTGAGATTTAGCGATTGGGACATTTCCAACAGCACGTTCAAGTTATCTATCACACTTCCTGTATCTACAGTAGTTGAGCCCACCTAACTGCCCTCGCATTGCCTGGCTCACAGCAACCGAGGCGTGGGTGTTTCCCTGGGATCCAGAGCTAGTAGCTTGCTCTGTAACAGCCTGTTGTTTCTTCTCATGCACCTCTTAGCAATGTGTCCTACACCATAACGCCGGAAACAAATTGGCTGCCATCATCAGTAAACCTTGGCTGCAACTTGGGGTGGCTTTGGGGTCCAGGCTCTGACTTGAAGCACTGTGTGGTGAGTTTCTCCACAGCTTGGGTTAGCTCTCCTCTAGCCTTTACCTTGTTGCTGCTACAATTTTCAAAACTTCTTCAAGACTAACCTGTTTTTGTTTCAGGGTGCAACAGCAGCACACTGGGCTTCAACGGTCTCAGACACAACACTTCGATTGCTGATTACTTTTGGGACACGAGGCTTGGGATCTTCTAAAGACCACGTGAGAGCTTCATCACGCACTTCAATAAGTGTTGACTCTGGCTTGTCTCTAACACCAGCTTTCCGAAGGTCTCTCCTAAGGCTAGGTCTCTACTGCCCACTCAATGAATTGGTCTCGAATTGCCATGCTCGCATTTGCCACTGCATTTGCTGATTGTTTCTGAATAGAGATTCAGAATCTGGGACAGTGCATGGGAGTAGGCACGAATATCCTCCCCTTCTAATTGTTCTACGGCTATAGAAGGTTTGCAATAGCTGGGATACACTGCGCTTTTCTCTGAAAGCTGCTCTCAGATATTCAAAATGTCACTGGATGTTTGCATCATTCCCCATTCGCAATCTGACCTCCTCTAAAGGAACTGCCCCCACGCCTTTTAGAAGTGAGAGGACAAAGTCTAACTGGTCCTCCATAGTCTGACTTCTAGCATAGCATCACCCTCTCTACCTCTTCAATAAACTCGTCAAACATATCTCCCATCTTGATGTTCAAAATCACCACTGAATGGTTGTATATGCCGTTCGCTATCGGTACAGAAATATAAGACCTGGTTGGCTCTCTGCTTAAATGATTAGCAATTTGTGCTGCCATAGTTTCCTCATGCTTTCTATTAAGTTCTTGAATTTGTACGTACATGTCATGCCTACCACTACTTGCATCCCGTTCATCACCATACTCATCCACTGGTTAAAAGTGGCAAGCAGCAAACATCATCTGATTGTGACATTGTTGGAGGTATACAACTTTCTTCAGTTTAACAAACATGGCAAAGCTGCTGCGTTGGTCAAAAATATCTCTCTTAATCAGTTCGTTATTATCTGGGAGTCAAAGGATATGTTCTCAGCTCCTCAGTAGAATACATCCCTCTTCCCTTTTAGACAGTCTCATTGATAGGTGTCTCCTTGGAAAGCACGCTGCAAACCTCGTTGGAAAGGCCACTCTTCTTCCTCTCGGCTTATCAAGTTGTTGTCACCTCCAGCCGGTCGACGTCTTGTTCGCTGGGACAACCGCACCCAGGAAGTTTGCCTTCACTCCGTTAGACGTGCACAACAAGCCACCATATCTTCAGCTCTACCGTATTTCAAAACATTAAAAAAAAAAAAAAAAAAAGTAAACTGACCTATAGACTCCCAAACAGTCAGATACCCCACTCCTGGTATTTAAATGTGGCCTACGGGTTGTAAGGAAACACCACACAATACAAAAAATATATTTTAGGGGTTTTATTCTGACAGCTGTCTCTCAGAAGGACAGCGATCGATGGGAGTAAGTACTGATGAAAAAAACAAATCAAATAAAGTGAATTTTAGGTCTCTGTTGTGCTTATTTGACAAAAAAACAATAGGTCAAGCACTGATTTCAAAATGTGAGAAATTTAGACCTGAAACAGTCTCAACCTTCAAAAAGTTCAGGGTACAGATATAGGAAATTTTAGCTTCCTGAATTGCTTGAGTGAAATTAAATGGAGGTAAAAGAAAAGAAAAGAAAATGAAATACGGGTAGAGGCTAATATTTGAATAAAAATGAAAACAGAAACATTAGCCAACCAGTAAACTTCACAGTTTTCATGAAATACATGTTGAGTACCAAAAAACCCCAATCTTTTAATACATTCTAATAATTTTATCAAAGTATGATATGTTTAAGTACACTCATAATTGTTTGCTGACAGGACAGTTCTAACATTCCCATGTGAACAGATTCAACTACAGCCAGGAAAATACACTGGCTTTAAATAAAGAAAATGAAAATCTCCATTAACATTCATTGTACATACCCAGTCTTTGCACGTGTCTCAAAAAACGTGATCAAACCCGATCCACCTCACACATGCAATCCATAAACGTCCTCGCCAAAATCAGGATACATGGCACCAAACCCAGAGGACTAGTTTGCTTTTGCTGCTCTGCTCACACTAAAAAACGCGCACATGCGATACATGCGGGAGTGCCGCAAAGCAAGTGTTGCAAACACAGTTTTCTTAAAGGACCCACAACCAATTTATGCTTGACGTTAAGTTCTATTAAATTTCTTCACTTGGCTACAATAAAAAAAAAAATGAATAAAAAATCAAAAAAAACAAAGCTGGAGAGAGAGAGTGTGTGATTATGTCGTCTACAGAGTCAGCTCGATAGTTGGTAAATTTAATACTAAAGAAAAACTTATGTAATATGAGATTACTTCGGCTTCGAAATGACAGAAGCCAAACAAAACATTAATTTGCAAGAGATGCATCACAACTGAGCGGCAACCTCCCACGCTCTCTCGTAAGGCCAACAAGGAAGTGACTAAAACTGCAATTCATCGACTGGCCGCTTGAGGCTGGCTGCAAAAGGGAGTCAATCCCATAGACCCCCCCCATGTTAAAATGCCCAACTTTACAGCAGAAAAAACATGTTTACAGTCTGGTTCAAAAAATTATTTTTGTCTATATAGCAAATTTTGCCCTTCATGACAACTGTGAGGGGGGTGAATTTTTTTTATAACTCATCCGTTTAAATTATATTAAGCCTTAAAGTTCTGCATAATTAAGGGCGTGGCCACTTGAGTGGACAGGTGGATTGCCATTTTTGATTATCCGGGAGAGTCCCGCGGTGAAGCACTGCCAAGATGGAGTCTATGGGTCACGTCACGGACACTACGTCCATGTTTTTATACAGTCTATGGTCACAACACATATCAAGAGCTCCCTTATCGGTTCTGCTTTCAGTACTGGAGAATAAAAAAAATACATCCTTAGATGTTTTTATTAGTACATGAACATTATCTTGCACATTTTATCTCCCCAACAGATTCTAATTTGAAAGAAGTTTCTAATGCATGTTTGCTATTCCCAGTTCAGAAGAGCGCACACACAGCCTGTGTCTCTGAATGCGTCTCACAGAGGAGCCGTTTACACTCGCCACACACACGCAGCCTGTTTCATAATGTTCGGTTATACTCGCGCACGGCTCCACAACGCACGTCTCCAGGAGCGCATCTGGCAATAAGGACGAGGTTGATGCACGCACGCAACCTGTGGCAACTCTCACCTGGCTCCGCGTTTAAAACAAGTGTTTTTCAGTCAAAAATTCAGTCAAACTGCTTTGCTAATTTACTTGGATGAAATGAAACATTCAGCACACTTGTTCTTAAATCCCAAATGCTTAAAAATGACCCCAACAAATAAATCAGCCTAAGTAATCTATATAATACTTTAATAATTGACTGAAGTAATACAGTTCTTTATTTCCACAAAATAAACTAATATTTTCTGTGAAATTGAGTAAATTCTGTAAAAGTAGTAATACCATTATAATATTCCCTGCTGAATAAACAAAACAAACAAAAAACAATAGAACCTCTCCCAAAACACAATAGAAAATGTAATGGATTTTATATATACTGGGAATATATTGGCTTTAATGTAAACTATATGGTATTTGATGGATTCTGTTGGTGGGATGTAATTTGGCAGATGGGAAACATTAGAACAACAGTAATTCCTATTGGAATAATGGCCAAATTCATATTACAAAAAGGAATTTTGTAATTGTTTTAATGAAAACCATAAGAATTTCTGTAATGGTTTCTACGTTTTTTTTGGGGGGGGGGGGTTCAGCAGGGTAACGATACTGTGCTGCACACTATTGACAAATTAAACTGAAGCTTGACCTTGCAAAATTAAAATCGCACATCAAATCGCAAATCGCAATTTCTGTCAAAAAAAACGAAATTAGATATTTTCCCCAAATCGCACAGCCCTATTAGGGACTATTACTGCAAGTAAACACAGACTTAATTCAAACCACATTGAAAGTAATAGAGGGAAAAAGTTTTAGAAATACATTTTTTATTTTTTTTTTATTTTGTGATTATTGCTTAAATGGGAAAGTCGTGGCCTAATGGTTAAGAGAGTTTAACTCCTAACCCTAGGTTGTGGGTTCGAGTCTCAGCAGCCGGCAATACCACGACTGAAGGTGCCCCTTGAGCAAGGCCCCCTAACTGCTCCCCGGGTGCCACAGCATAAATGGCTGCCCACTGCTCCGGGTGTGTGTTCACACGAGTGTGTGCGTTCACTGCTGTGTGTGTGCACTTTGGATGGGTTTAAATACAGAGCACAAATTCTGAGTATGGGTCACCCAAACTTGGGCTGTATACCACATTACTTTCACTAAATGCTCTGTATATCTGTTCAGACAAAGTGAGTACAAATACAGAAATTCTGCTCCTAACTAGGGCCAATGTTGCAATATTACAACATTTCCCTAAAAACTTACTAAAATGTAAAAAAATTGAAAAATCTTTCATTTCTACATCAGAGGCCTCCTAAAACAATATCTGAGAGGTCAATATATTTTTCGATATTTGGGTATTACAGGGTTCGCTAATTCGCTTATTTATTTCAGCAGGCCACACATATTTATTCGTATCAGCCCCTTTTTTTAAAAACACATTTTATTCCCGATATACAGAGCCCATGGCATGCCAAAAATTATGTCCACGAATTAAGAAAATTTATCACTTTTCATCATTCATTTGTATTAATTAAAAACGTGTTTAAAAAATAAATGCATTTAAAATAAATAAATAAATAATTACGGTTTGGAATAACAGAGTTTGGCCGTGCAGGAGATTGGGGAATCCATAAAATGTATATAAAAAAAAGTAATAATAATAAATAATAAATAAATAAATGAATTCGCACAAGCACGTCATTTAATTAGAAAACAACCCCTGATTGACAACATTTTGTTTCCAAATGCAGAAATCAGGTAGAGCCCAGCACGGAAGCCTTGCACAGGCCTCAAACCTAAACCCTATAGCAGCCCTTGGCCGACGGCTAACCAGTATCCTTGGCCCGAGTCCAACTGGAGCCCATGTCTCTTTTCTCTCTCGCCATTAAAATAGTTCAGTTTTGTTTTTAATTGAAAAGTTTACAGATTCTTATTGTTTCATTTAGAAAAATTAATTTAGAAAAATGTTTGGAATTTTTTTTTTTTTCTTTTTTTTTTAATTCTGAGTTGATCACGTTTGATCAATTTAGTCTCTCAAAAATCCTGAGCACAACTTGTTTAAAATAAAATCTGTAGATATTAGAACACTTAAAGCATATTACAATGTTAGTATTAAACATTTAAAACAAGTGCACTGTAAATGCGTATATCTAAGCGTTTGTGCTGAGAATGGAAGTTTGATGTGCGCTTTATTAGGCTAATGCATGGAGTAGCACCAGTGCGATCCCTTCATTCTGTTCTTCATAACAGTGGAAACAACAAAGTACGCCGTTATTTTTGCTCATAATACAGATAAGGACTAATATTTCATTCGAACTGTAAATGGTTTAGCCTTATTTTTGTGTAAAAACTCACATGAATATCAACAAAACGTTGTGCTTCTGTAAAATAGAGAAAATAAAACCAGATTTCTGCCATCTCTGTCTGCATCAACATGTCTTGACCGAAATACAAAGCTCTAAAAGCAGGTGTAGATTAGCTTCGCCGTGTCCGAAACGGAAACTGATGGTTTATATTCACAATAAGCTATAATACATATAAGACTGGAATCCATGAAGGGCTAATAATGACAGTAAAACATTAATATTATTGTGCTTTGAACAGGCTGAAAAACCAGGCTGATTACATCAGATATTGCAGAGAGAACAGAGAGAAATAATTAATTATTATTACAGCAAAAAAAATCGTTTTTGTTCCATTAATAATTTTTAAGTGAGGTTTAAAAATAAATGGTGCTATTACCATCGGTAATTTTTTTTTAATAATAACAAAATAATATATAAAATGATTAATACAGATGTGTGTGTTCTGCAGTTCGCTGTTTTTTTTTCCTTTTTTTTTATTTCTTTTAGATAGAGCGTGTCCATTTTACACTAAGCAACCAGTGTGACTGAATTCAGTCCAGCTGGAGGGGGTTGGGGGTAGTTCTGTATTGCTTGTGGGGGTTGAAATAAAGGTGTGAATCTCTTGCTCTTTCTTATGGAGAATATCTGATGAGCATTTCAAACTTGGAGAGCAGGTTTAAGCAAAGTGTCTGTTTTAGGACAAATGGCTTGACAATTTTTTTGCAACAGCATACAGAGTATAACATACAATATAATATGGTTTTGTTTTTTGTCAGGAGACATGAGGTGCCTCTGAGAGGAGAGACAAAGAAACTGGCAGAAAGAGTGCATCTGCCAAAGAGATTAAAAACTTGTTCTTAATGTGCTGCTTTGTACTATTTTCAGTTTTGCACTGTTTTAATTGTACGCGGCAACGCTGCAGTCATTTTGGCAATACAAATGTAAAAATACATTGCAGTAATAAGAAATGTTCCGAGACATTAGGCCTAATGATTTTTAGTTTCATTATCGGACAATTCCAGCATTACTGACATGACATTCAGTCAAAACCCGAAATATAAATTCTAACAGAATGCATTCATTACCAAGATATTGAACCATCTCTTTATGTTTTTCTTAAATCCACCAAACAGAGTCCAGACATCAGAAAAGTATCCGTCTATGAATGTGTTTTATAGGGCTATTTTAGTTTTGGTAAATACAAATTACGGACTTGACAAAAAAGACCCGAGTTTTTAGGAGACAGCATATTTTGTAGACTTTCTATGATTTACAATGCACAAACCAGAAGCAACAATATCTGCAGAATGGGCAAGGGTTGACCATTATCAAAAAATAAAATAGGCCTATCAATTTTATTTCAATTTTAGTTTTTGTGTTTCAGAGGAAAAATCAATGTTAAGGATGTGTCCTCTCTCTGTTATGGACCGTTCTGAAAGCAGAATTTATGCAAACGTCTATAAAACGCTTTAAAAACTTTAACAAAGATGTCTAGAGGGAATTTAATAGGTCTGCCCCCCATGTAAAATTTTTCTAGTTACTAGTAGTCATTTATTTAAGTCATTATTCAACTAATCACACGTTTATATTAAATTAACACCATCTAATCCATAATGAGCCTAAATATATTCCGCGCTCAAGCACATGCATTAAGTTTGCCACAAAGCACAGGCAGAAGTAGCCTAATAATTGTGAAAATAAGCTAATGTTTTCTTATTGGCTGCAAGATGAAATTCACGATGCTGGCCTCTCTCCATATGGGTGCGCCTTTAGAGAGAAATGCAACCATCACAGATAACATAATCAGGGAGTATTTGTTTTCACCTTGAATTGGTTCATTTAAAAGTAGACATTTTAAGCTTTCTGTAGATATATTTCTCATGTATGTGAGACACCCCTATTTTAAGTTATTTCATTATCATGAAAAAATTCAAGTGATCGCAAGAGCGCCTCCCTGTCATGCATGCGCATTAATATTTTCCGCACAAACACTTGAATATGAATAGTAATAGAGCACATTTCTTTTAGGTTACAGTATGGGATCCACATTAAAAATAAAAACAAGTCTACAACCGAGACAGATGCAGTTATAACCTGTAAAGTGAAGGCTATTTGACGTTTTAAAGTGATCTAACAGCTGATGTCGCTCCAATTAGCTGATCATTAGTTGTTCTTGATCAAGATTTAACGGCTGCATGACTCTCATAAACTTGTTTTAATAAATCTCTTTTGCATTAAATAATAAACAAGATTTTAATGAAGATAAAATATGTAGACAATTAAGAAATAAATGTTGCCATGTCGTGCACAGCAAATCTTGCACTCTGACACACTCCTGCTTTTTTTTTTTGAGTTTAATATAAATATATAAATGTATAAAAGCAAGTAAAGCCAGCTCCCTTTAAAATCACTTAAGTTGTCAATTAATGAATCTCTTTTTACATTGTGAGCACTTTGTTGATTATAATTAGAGAACTTGAGTTTAAACCTGAGGACGTTTTAGTAATCCGTCCATTCTTTTCAGTTTCAAATGATTTAGCTAAATCGTTGCCAGGTTTAATTTATTCGTTTCTTGTTTTAGTTAGGCCTAAATAATGGAAGTGAAATTATACAGTGCCTCACATTTTACTAAAATAAAGAAAATAATTAATGAAACAAACAACAATTTCTTAACTAAAGTGTACAAACACATCTTTTTCTCAAGTAGTTATCTGTCAAAATAAAGGACAGGTAACGAATAAGAAAGTACGTGCGTGTCAAAAATGCATGCTGTTTTATTAAAGGAATTTTTAAATATAAATTTAAAAAAATTTACTTGTGACAAATATAGGCCCAATATGTGAGAATATTGACATTTTGCATATAGATCCATGGGTAACACTTTACAATAAGGTTGTATTAGTTAACATTAGATTAATGCATTAGTTAACATGTACTAACCATGAACAACACCTATGTTCAACAATATAAAATCTTTTAAAACAAAAACACACACATATAAAAATGAACCAATCAACTTAAAAAACCAAATAATTAAAAATAATTAATGGTGTTAGTTAAAATTATGTTAACATTAGTTAATCTTTGTTAACATTAGTTAACGTTAAACACATGAATTACTTAAAATGTAATGTTAACATCGTAACATGAACTAATGTCTGTACAATAGCCTTACAGGACGCGAAACAACAAATACTACAAAACTATAATTTTGAACCAGCCAGACGTGAGAGACCAAATGAGGAATTGCCAAGAACTGATGGCCTTCAAAGCCAATTAAATGCATGGTCCGAGGAGAATGAGTGGAGAGTTGGTGAAGTGTCCTGGTGAGTTGCTATCATTTAGCAAATGAGCGCTGGAGCTAGTCTACGAGCAGCAGTGCACAATAACGACACATATATATACATTTTTTTTTTTTTTTACTGTCATTGGATAGCACCGAGTGAAAAAATAAACGTTTTCTTTATATCTTGAAGTGGTAGTGATCATGACGTTAGTTCAGATAAGTACCGTAATAACCTTTGTCATAGTGTCGTAGTACTGGTAAACTTTGTCTTTGTCATCTAGAAATAGAAGGCATCATGCTAGCTATATGGGCGTTTCTAAGCGTTTATCTCTTTCTCCGGTTTGAAGATGTTTGTTGCAAAACGTCAGCCGCGTGTCTGTCGCTATGTTTGGCTGGTGCTTGTGTGGAAACTGCGTTGGAAACATGATTCCCCAAACAAGCGAGTGCGTTTGGTCACTGTTGGTCGATATCTATCTATCTATCTATCTAGATCTATGTATTTATCTATTTATTTCTATAATCTGCGCTATCTGAATACTCTCGTCCACTACTCGTCTCTCTAGTCACTCTCAATGCTCTCAAGGGAATTTGGGCTTTGGTAAATTCTCTCCCCAACATGAAGAATTTGTGATACCCAACAGGGAAAGGAGAATCGTTGCAAACACCGCTGTAAGATAGTACCTACTTTTTCGTATTTTATTCCATTTTGTGATACCCAACAACATAAAATACAATAGATAACAGTTTAAATGTTCATTACCAACAAGCAAATTGCACAAATTCGTTGAAAAAATAACCATGCAACACGGCCTTTAAGGTTAACTTACTGTACATATTTACATTAGTTTACGTAACAGTTGACACACTAAGGGTGAATATTTCTAACTCACCATCTTACCCATTAGTTAATGTTAGTTAATGCATTAGTTTACATTAAACTAACAATGAACTACCCATCTGTTCAGCATTAATTAATCTTTGTTCATGTTAAATCTTATTGTCATATACTAATACTGTATTAGTTAATACATTAGTTAACATGAACTAACAATGAACAACTCCACTCTTCAGGATTACTTAATGTTTTGTTAATGTTAACTTACACATTTACTAATGCATCTCTTCACATTAACAGATTAACTAGTTAATGATGTGGTTAATGCATTAGTCAAAATGAACTAAAAATTGTAACAACACACGTTCAGCATTATTTTATCTTTGCTCCATGTTAAATGCTTATTCATATGCTTCTCTTCACATTAACAACTTAATTAGTTAACATGTTCCAAAAATGGTTAATGCATTAGTAACCATGAAAAATAACAATGAACTATACCTGTAGACAGCTTTATTTAATAAGCTTTATTAATTATACTACATACAGTATAAACCACACGTTTATTTAGCAGCTAACACACACAATGGATAAACAATACTAACTCCCCATTTGGGAATTGATTTGGGCTATTGGTAAACTTGGAAAACTATCTAAACATGAAACTGATAATGCTTCTCATGTTTTTAGACTGTTTATTAACATGACTTACCATTAACTAAGCATTTACTAAGGGAATTTGTGAACCTTATTGTAAAGTGTGGAAATCGTCAAACCATTAAACTAGCGTTTAACTAACATTTTGTAGACTATTTATTAACATGACTTACCATTAACTAAACATTTACTAAGGGGATTTGTGAACCTTATTGTAAAGTGTGCACTAGTTCTCAACATTAACTAACGTTTAACTAACATTTGTAGGACTGTTTATAACATGACTAAAACATTACCATTACCATTAACTAACTATTAACTAACAAAGCAGTCATTATTGATTTTACTGGACCTTAAACTCACTGCTGTGTGTGTGCACTTGGATGGGTTAAATGCAGAGCACCAATTCCGAGTATGGGTTACCATACTTGGCATTCATCACGACTTTCACTTTCACTTTCACTTCACTTTCATTTCATGAGTCTCTTCAGACCTATTAGAATGTTTGACCTCCTATCTGAATTTTTTCCATAAATTGATCATAGAAATAAATAATAATAATAATGATAATAATAAAAAAAGAACAGTTATTTCTTAGTCTAAGTGCAACCATAATCAAAGTAGGCTACTCTCGCAATGTTCAAATCAAAGCAAAAAACAGAAACATCAGGGAGCCGCAGCGCTCTCAAAATGCTGGTATTGAAATTGCGTTTGAATGTGGCACACATCCTTTTTAGTCATTCTACATGATTTGTCATCGGGACCGGAGGTGCTGAGCCTGCATTGCATTCTACATGATTTGTCAGACACTTACAATGTGTGTCCACGAATGTTTTTAATTAATTCCTATGGAAGTAAAGCTTCAGAGAACGCTCCGGCTCAGCTCTGCTGTTGCCATCTCCACCATCATCTCGCCTTACTCCCGTGACTGCTGTCTGAACTCCTGACATGGGGCCCCTGGTGGTCACGGGAGCCCTATGCAGCCGCTTATATCGCTTATTAGGTAGGACCGGCACTGTTTGTACGTTAATGTGGTTAAGTTTATAAAAAGGCAACAATAATTATTTAACAGTACTTTGCAGGTTTCCAGTCAAAATTTGTATCTAACTGACAATACGAACATGGCAATTTTTCCTGGAGATAACGGATTTTTCAGCACCCTTGACTTAACCCCAAGGGGTCATTATGAAGTACATGGCGACAGTGATTCCAGTCTGTCGCCATCTTCATCTGCCAGTACCTCTAGTGGCAGTCAGCACTTCTCATTTTTAGATACACGTACTATTTTTAGATTACAGAGTCATTACACCATCCAATGTTGCATCCCCTGTCCAGGGTAGTGCTGTACCTCCAAGGGCAAGCATGTCCTATTCATTTCAGAGGTATCTATCCATCTATCGTTCTATCTATCTATCATTCTATACTGGTATAAACATACAGTAGTCAAGTCAAAGTCAAGTCACCTTTATTTATATAGCGCTTTAAACAAAAAAAGATTGTGTCAAAGCAACTGCACAACATTAATTAGGAAAAACAGTGTGTCAATAACGCAAAATGACAGTTAAAGGCAGTTCATCATTGATACAGTACACTCACAATAGAGAGAGAGAGATGTTTGTGTTGTTTGCTAACAAGTGAACTTGTACATTGTGAATATGTAGCTGTAAAAGTTGAATAATAGCACCTTAACTTTTCAATTGAAAGGTCTATATTCATTGCTGAATGTTTGAATGGAAAATTGAAGCCCAGAAGGACTGTAGTTGTCCAGTTTATGGAGTTTGAAGCAACAGTCCCTGGCATTACTGCTAAAATTCAAAGTGCCCTAAACAGTGAATATCCGCTGATCCTTACGGATGCTCAGGGTAATCAAACAGTGGAGTCTGAAGGAAACCCAAAGGTATTTCATTGTCCATATTTTTTTTAATGCAGAATACTTTATAGTCATAAATAATGTTTTATGGTTTCATATATTTATTTTGACACTTGAATGTTTCATATGTTACCTACAGGTTCATTATACTGGAAGCAAAATGCTTGCAAAATACTTGCTGTTTCAGAGGAGGAATTTCTAAGATTTCAACAAGAGAGCAAACGAAAGAGACCTAGGTACATCAGTTTTTTTTTTTCTTCCCTACTGATGATCAGAAATGGTTAAGTACTCAACACACATCTCAATTTATGATGGAGACTGAAGTTGACAAGAACATTAACCTCAAAGTCAGTTGTCATCTACTCTCATGTTCCAGTATACTGTATGACTTGTTCAAGATGATCTTAGACAATCAAAGAATATTGACAATTGATAGCCTGTATTCACTTTAATTTTTTTTGATAAATTAATCTAAAGTGAATGATTTCTGTCTGCCGGTCCCTAACAATCTACCTTAAATTAGAATTGGGGGGGGGGGGGTCTCAACTTCAGTCAGAAAGATGATGGCAGCAGTGGCTTGCAGGATGTGTTTGAAAGAATTGAAGTTGTGCTGGCTGCTCAAGGCCTACAAGAAGTCACTTTTGTAATGAAAGAGCTCTCCGACGTTGTAACAGGAGAACCACACTGGTGATGACAAACTCCCAAGCACAACAGCTACAGGCAGCATTCCGCTGTCATGTATGCAAAGGTTTGCACACAATCCAATGATTTGCATAAAAGTGTATTCTTCAGGTATTATAGCAGTTGTTTTATACATTCCAAATTGACTACTATAAGAATCATGGGGGGAAAATAGTTCAGTTGCTGCTTCTATTGCACAAAGCAACTGTTTTCATTTTTTTTTTTTTTAAATTTGTTATATTTTAGGAGTCAACTTTAATAAGAGTGGGGAAAAACTGGAACGTTTAACCAGACAAAACGAGTAAGACTAACTTTATTGAATCTCTTATTTCACAGGACCCTTTCAGGACCCAATGTTTGCAGTCTGTTGCCGGAGCATTGTGGGATGCAAAGTATGTGTGTTGCAATGGCATGAAACTTCTAGCCATTGTGTTAAATGTAGACAAGGGTGCACCAATATATAAGGGTGCACTATATGTATGGTTCATGTTGTGTATCTTTTCGTTGTTTCAATGAGATCCAGCAGAGCTAGTTTAAAGTATGAGAAGTCACCGTTCACAGTATTGTTGTAGCATATTTCTATATCTGAGTGCAGTTCTGCAAAGTGGTGTTCCACACATTCTCTTTGTCTCCCTGAAGAAAAGGGATCACTTCCAAATACTGAATGTCTTGTCAGTGACGAGCCTAGTTCTGCTTCATAAAGGTCAGCTGCTTCATTGGTACGTGGCAACAGTTCCTCTGAAATTTTCTTTAGACATCCACCCTATGCCAAAACATTGGGAATGCCTTTGCGTGGAGTAACAATTTCAATTCAGACTGACAGTTCTTAATCATTGTTCTTTCAATAAAAATGTGTTCATTCTAAGCCTGTACAACTCTACTGATGCCAAGGTGACATAACTGGCATGTGAAGCTGGAGACACAGTATCTGACAAGCATACGCATTGACGTGTACCATACATCGTACCCTGACGCGCACCTCCTCAAAAATGTAACGACGCGGACTGCAAGATCTGTGATTGGTTGGCTTGGTAGTATCACGTTTCCTCCTACGCATTTCCGGAATGATCTTCTGCACTCTGGACCGCCCGCCATTTTTAAATTCCGAAATTCAGTGAAGAGCCAACATGAAAATGGACCAAGTGACCGAGCGATTAATTGAAGAAGTGAGGAAATACAGCCATCTGTATGACTCCTCTTCGGGAGATTACAAAGACTGCCAGATGGCAGCGAATTCGTGGAGGGAGATTTCCTCCAACGTCGATTTAGATGTAGCGGAGTGCATGAAGAGATGGAAAAACTCTCGAGACAAGTACGTTCGTCTCCGTAAAAAACTCACCACAAGGAGCGGGGATCCAGGAGGGAAAAAAATCCCAGCGTTTTATTTATTCCTATCTTGGCTGGCACCTCATGTCAAACATCGGTTTACGGAGTCAAACTTTGACGATAAGGTAAATAATGCACGTCCTTTTATGTACCTCTATTGTGTTTCGGTTAGCTAACTTAACTAGCAATGCTACCACATGGGGTATTGATTTTTTGCAAAAATAATCTGTGAGTCAAAAAGCATGTGTAATAGGTTGTAATTATATGTAATGGGTTGTATTTATATAATATAATAGATTGTAATTTTATTTGGCTTACAGAAAATACAAATGCAACAATTTAGCATTTGCAATGTATGAATATGCAGTTATTATAGCTCTATCTATCTATGAATTAACAATGAATGCATCATCTTTTATATATAAACTTATACTATTTGCTATTTCTTTCATAATCACAGGATGGGACTGATACCAGCTCAAACTCCACTGGTTTATCGGATGTGAGACCTCCAGCCAACAGCGATGATGACCAATTACCAAGTGGTAGCCCCCATCACCAGCCCCATCCCCATCTCTTCCGTCCCCACAGTTCCGTCCCCGCAGCCATCTCTTCCATCCCCGCAGTCATCTCTTCCATCCCCCTCTCTTCCGTCCCCGCAGTCATCTCTTCCGTCCCCCAGTCCAAGAATGGCACAAAAAAAGGAAGAGAAAAGAAATAGATGACTGGGTCCAAGTGCAGGTTGCTCGGTTGGAGGCTCAGTTGGAGGAACGGCGGGTGGAGCTGCAACAGAGACTGTGTCAAGGCAATGATGAGAGCGACCGGTTTGGACAAACTGTTGCAGATATGCTGCGGAGGGTGCCGGAGGACCACAGAGCGCAGGCAATGTTTCGACGTGTCGAAGGTTCTGTTTGAGTGGCCGCAAAAAAAATAAACAATTGTGCCTACTTTGACAACGTTCAACCTTTTAATTCTGCGCATATAGAAATGCACTGTATCTGCAGTTTGCACTTCTGCTTTTTTTAGTTTTTTTTTGTATATAGTTTGCACTTTTGCATCCATTAATATTTATCTTGTTTTACTATTTGTGGAGGGTATAAAGTTTGCACATTTTTGTATACAGTATGCACTTTAGCTTTTTTATTTATTGTCTGTTCACACCAATTCATGCAGGTTATACGGTAGTTTGCATCATTTGTGAAGTTTCTCTTTTGCATCTATTTTTGATAATAATTGTAGCTCATTGCACATTAATACATTGCACTGTCATGCCCATATTTGTATATAGTTTGTACTTTTTATTTTTAAAAAATACTGCTGTTTCCAAAAATGTGTGAAGGTTATTGCAAATAAACATTAACATATAGTTGCACATGTGTCTGTGTTTGCTCCTTTGCATCTATTTTTAATATAAAATTCAAGACCATTGCACCTGTTTTTTACTATCTTTTACATTAAACAATTTGTGTATATAGTTTGAACCAATTATGTTGGTTCCTGCTGTATGCATATTTTATGGTTCAGGTTACAGTAAATTAAGATCTTACAGTTAATTTATTTGTATAGTTTGCTCTTTTGCATCTATTTAATGTAAACAATTATAGACCATTGCACCTTAAATATATTGCACCATAATTCGACCATTTGTATGTATAGTACAAACTTAAAAAAATCTATCCCTGCTGTTTGCAGATTGTATTGTGCAGGTTAATGTAAATAAAGGAAAAATGACATGACTTTAAAACTGGACTTTATTTAAATGGTTTCATGTCATTTATTGGTGCATTATATTTTACACCAATACAATTTACACACCAAGTTGACCACGACACACAATGTTGTTTTGCCATGGCACAATCAGAATCAGAATCAGAATGAGCTTTATTGCCAAGTATGCTTGCGCATACAAGGAATTTGTTTTAGTGACATAAGCTTCCAGTACACAGAAGACAACAACAACACAGTCAAAAAAATATAAAAAATAAAAAACCCTTTGCAGATAAATAAGTGTATAAACAATTGTGCTATAAATGATAATGGAATTGGATTGAGTAAGATGCAGGGATGTACTAGGATGAAGGGGTAACAAATAAATATAAGGATATTGCACTTTTTTATTGTATAAGTGGGGAACATTTAACTGTTCATGAGGTAGATTGCCTGGGGGAAGAAACTGTTCTTGTGCCTGACTGTCCTGGTATTTGCGGCTCTGAAGCGCCGGCCAGATGGCAAAAGTTCAAAGATGGGGTAAACTTGGGTGTGAGGGATCCAGAGTGATTTTCTGAGCTCTTTTCCTCACTCTGGATGTGTACAGTTCTTGGAGGGTGGGCAGGGGAGTACCAATAATCCTTTCAGCAGTCCGAACCAATCTCTGTAGTCTTCTGATGTCTGATTTTGAAGCTGAACCAAACCAGACAGTTAATGAAGTGCACAGGACAGACTCAATGATGGCTGAGTAGAACTGTTTCAGCAGCTCCTGTGGCATGTTAAACTTCCTCAGCTGGCGAAGGAAGTACAACCTTTGTTGGGCCTTTTTAACAATGGAGTCAATGTGATTGTCCCACTTCAGGTCCTGAGAGATGGTGGTTCCCAGGAATCTGAATGACTCCACTGCAGTCACAGTGCTGTTCATGATGGTGAGTGGGGGAAGTGCAGGGGGGTTTCTCCTGAAGTCCACGATCATCTCCACTGTTTTGAGCGTGTTGAGCTCCAGATTGTTGAGACTGCACCAGACAGCCAGCTGCTCAACCTCCTGTCTGTAAGCAGACTCATCACCGTCCTGAATGAGACCGATGAGTGTAGTGTGGTCTGCAAACTTCAGGAGCTTGACAGAGGGGTCTTTAGAGGTTCAGTCATTGGTGTACAGCGAGAAGAGCAGTGGGGAGAGAACGCAGCCCTGAGGGGCACCGGTGTTGGTGGAGCAGCTGTTTGACATGAATTTGACATGAATTTCCCCAGTCTTACTAGCTGTTGCCTATCTGTCAGAAAGCTGGTGATCCACTGACAGATAGAGCTAGGAACAGAGAGCTGGGTCAGTTTGGTCTGGAGGACTGTTGGGATGATGGTGTTGAAAGCCGAACTGAAGTCCACAAACAGGATCCTCACATAAGTCCCTGATTTGTCCAGATGTTGCAGGATGAAGTGCAATCCCAAGTTGATTGCATCATCCACGGACCTGTTTGCTCGGTAAGCAAACTGCAGGGGGTCCAGTAAGGGTCCAGTGATGTCCTTCAGATAAGCCAGAACCAGTTTTTCAAACGACTTCATAACGACAGATGTTAGAGCCACAGGTCTGTAGTCGTTAAGTCCTGTAATCTTGGGTTTTCTTTGGAATGGGGATGATGGTGGAGCGTTTGAAGCAGGAAGGAACTTCACACAACTCCAGAGATCTGTTGAAGATCTGTGAAAAGATGGGGGCCAGCTGATCAGCACAGGTTTTCAAACAGGCTGGTGTAACGCCATCTGGGCCTGGTGATTTTCTTCTTTTGTTCTTCCTGAAGACCTGGCGCACATCATCTTCACAGATTTGAAAAGCAGGAGGTGTGGAGAGGGGGGATTGCAGGAGGTGTTAACGGTTGTGTAGAGAGATGGTCAGAATGGGGGGTTGGGGGTTTCAAATCTACAATAAAACTCATTCAGGTCGTTGGCAAGTCGTTGATTAGCCTCAGTGCAGGGGTATGGTGTCTTGTAGTTAGTGATGGCTCTCAGTCCACTCCACACTGAAGATGAGTCGTTGGAAGTAAACTGGTCTTCCAACTTTTTAGCGTAGGTCTTTTTAGCCGCTCTAATCTCTTTGTTCAGTGTGTTCCTGGCCTGATTGTACAAGACTCTGTCCCCATTTCTGTAGGCATCCTCTTTGGCCTGACGAAGATGTCTGAGTTTTGCTGTAAACCATGGCTTATCATTGTTGAATGTTAAATAAGTCCTGGTAGGAATGCATATATATCCTCACAAAAACTAATATATGATGTTACGGTCTCTGTGAGTTCGTCCAGATCAGTGGTAGCAGCTTCAAAAACACTCCAATCAGTGAGGTCAAAACAGGCTTTTAAATCCTGCTCTGTTTCGTTGGTCCATCTCTTTACAGTCTTTACTACAGGTTTAGCAGATTTAATTGCCTGTGCCTGTAGGTTGGTATAAGATGAACCAGACAGTGATCAGACAGTCCCAAAGCTGCTCGTGGAACAGAGTGATATGCATCCTTTATTGTGGTGTAACAGTGATCCAATATATTACTGTCTCTGGTAGGACATGAAACATGCTGTCTGTATTTTGGCAGTTCACGGGAGAGATTGGCTTTATTAAAGGCCCCAAGAATGCTTTTAAAACAGAGTCCGGGTGTTGTTGTTCTGTCTCTGTGATCTGGTCAGCGAGTTTCTGTAAAGCCAGGCTTACGTGCGCTTGCGGAGGGATATAAACACTCACCAGAATGAACGAGTGAAACTACCGCGGCGAATAGAACGGCTTGCAGTTAATGAAGAGTGTTTCGAGATCTGAGCAGCACATCTTCTTTAACAAAGTTACATCTGTACACCACCGTTCATTGATGTAAAAGCATGGCCTGCCGCCGCGCGATATTCCCCGTTGATTCTGCGTCGCGATCCGCTCTGAACAGCTGACAGCCCGCCAGATGGAGCGCGCTGTCCGGTATGGCGTCATTGAGCCAGGTTTCCGTGAAACACAGAGCAGCAGAGTGTGAGAAATCCTTATTTGTCCGAGAGAGCAGAAGGATTTCGTCCGTTTTGTTGGGTAGAGAGCGGAGATTTGCCAGATGGATGCTAGGCAACGGCGTTCGAAATCCGCGCTTCCTTCCTGAGTCTAACGAGCGCACCTGCTCGCTACCCCCGCTTGCGCGTCCTGAAGCGTTTGATCAGCGCCGCTGCTGCTGCTCCGCCGACAACAATGTTCAGTAAAACGTCCGAATAATTGAAATCCGGTTAAAGATCTTGTGGTGTGTTGTGCCGAATGTTCAGCAGTTCATTCCTGGTGAAACTGATCGTGTTTGATAAACAAAAAACAGGAAAAATGAACAAAAACACTAAAAACACTTGATAACAAATCACATAATTGTTTAAGACCTTTTAAAAATAAAATATTACGGGTGACTGAAAGAAGGCAGTCAGGTCATTCCGGACACCAACTGCAGCTCTTGAAAAGTGACGTGGATCGAGTGGTTCTAAAAGATTTGTGTCCCCTGACACCACTCTGCGCCACTCCCCCAGCTGAGGTGACCCTGTAGTGTCAGTGTCTGTGAAATTAGCAGGGATGTATCTGCTAACAGGTGTGCTGACCTCATCTGTGTAGGCCAGGAAGTTGTGTAAAGCCGAACATGCTTTCACAATGTCTACTGCTTTGTCTGGCAGACATTCTAGAGGTCGTCCAAGGATTCGCCACCTTGCAACCAAAATGCCAAATGCATTCTCAATCACCCGTCTGGCTCTGGAGTGACGGTAGTTGTAGGTCTGCTTATCCATGGGCAGGTTCGTCCCTATGATCATTCTCAAGATGGCGGCGCATCCACACGCAGCGGCTTCTCTGTGTCCAGACAGAACGGTGTTTTCGTGTTTTTTGTCTTGTGAGTCGCAGTGTTTTTGTACGTCGTCATCGCGTCTATCTGTCTCTAAGTGCGCATACAGTCGTGATTTTCTGCTGGATGTCGGCAAAACCGCATTTTTAGAGTTAAACTCCACGCACCGCGGAACAGCTGCGAGATCTCGGACTGCTCCGGAGGCCTACATCATCACCGACCCCCACTACTGCATCTCGAAAACAGCGGAGGCGCCACAAGCGGCGTGAGAGGAAGCAGAAGAGGGGTAAGCGCGGAGGCATCCGGGCTAGGCTAACGGCTAACCCGCACAAGCCATCTATCCCCACCATCGTACTGGCTAACGTACGCTCTTTGGACAATAAACTGGACTACATCCAATTACTTCAACTCAAAGGACTATAAAAGACTGTTGTGTTTTTGTATTCATGGAAACATGGCTCAGCGACAGCCTTCCGGACTGCGCCATTCAGCTCGACCAGCTGACGTGCTATCGAGCGGACAGAGCTCTCATCGCGGGAGGAAAAACCTGCGGCGGCGGGCTTTGTGTTTACATCAATGATGCATGGTGCCATGATGCTGTTGTGATCTGCAAACACTGCTCACCCCTGGTGGAGTTTATGATTATTAAGTGCCGGCCGTTCTATCTGCCGAGGGAATATACTGCCATACTGCTCGTTTCGGTTTACATTCCCCCGAACAACAACAACAACAGGAACGATGCACTAAATGAACTGTACCAGCACACCAGTGAGCAGCAGACAGCACACCCCGATGCTTTTCTCATCATAGCTGGGGATTTCAACCATGCTGACTTAAAGAGTGTGTTTCCAAAAATACACCAACACATTAACTTTCCAACAAGAGGTAATAACATTTTAGACTTTGTTTACACCACACAGAGAGGAGCTTACAAAGCCCTCCCCCTCCCCCACCTTGGTGCCTCAGACCACATCACTGTCATGCTAATGCCTGCATACAGACCGCTCGTTAAAGTCGCCAAACCAGTTCAAAAACAGATTCAAGTGTGGCCAGAAGGGTCGTCTGACGCTCTTCAAGACTGCTTTGATACAACTGACTGGAATATGTTTAAGCAGGCTGCCACTTATAATAACACCACTGACCTCCAGGAGACTGTCACTGCCTACATCACCAAGTGTATTGAGGATGTAACAGTCACAAAAACCATCACTGTCCGGGCCAACCAGAAGCCGTGGATGACAGGGGAGGTCTACAGACTCCTGGAGACATGGAACGCTGCCTTCAGACAAACTACAGGAGCGAGGTGAGCCGCCTGGCCGGGTGGTGCAGTGACAACAATCTCTCTCTGAACGTGGAGAAGACGAAGGAGATTGTTGTTGACTTCAGGAGAGTGCACACTCAGCATGTTCCTCTGACCATCAATGGTACGACTGTGGAGAGAATGAGCAGCACCAATTTCCTGGGTGTGCACATCAAAGGACCTCTCCTGGATCGACAACACTGCAGCACTGGCCAAGAAATCACAGCAGCGTCTCTACTTCCTCCGCAAACTGAGGAGAGCCAGAGCCCCACCCCCCATCATGTACACCCTTCTACAGAGGCACCATCGAGAGCATTCTGACCAGCTGCATCACTGTGTGGTATGGCGCTTGCAACGCGTCCTGCCGGAAGACTCTGCAACGCATAGTGAGAGCAGCTGAGAAGATCATTGGTGTCTCTCTCCCCCTCCAGGACATTTATGGAACCCGTCTCACTCGCAAAGCCCTCTGCATTGCAGGTGATCCCA
The DNA here is from genome assembly GCF_018340385.1 of Cyprinus carpio. Taxonomy (NCBI): domain Eukaryota; kingdom Metazoa; phylum Chordata; class Actinopteri; order Cypriniformes; family Cyprinidae; genus Cyprinus; species Cyprinus carpio. The sequence continues at coordinate 1,868,524 of NC_056619.1, forward strand.
CTCACCCATCACACAGCTTTTTCGGTCTGCTGTCATCAGGGAGGAGACTGCGGAATCTCCAGGCCAGGACCAGCAGACTGAAGGACAGCTTCATCCATCAGGCTGTCAGAAAGCTGAACTCGCTCCCGAACTTGCCACCCCATCCCTCTTCTGCCTCAGGCACCACTGAACTATGAACAACCCCCCCCCCCCCAGATCCCACATCTCCAGGTCCTTCCACCCCCCTCCCTCTAACATACAGATGGTAAACAACCAAATTGCAGTTTACTGCAGGGCCGCGGCGTTAACTGCAAGTCAGTCGCGTGTTAAATTCATTCACGAAACTACCGCCAGGTGGCGCAAAGGGACGGATTGCGAACTGAATGTAATTGTAAAATGAGATAAAAGGAGGAGGTAAAACAACAATAACATTATGATATAACATTGTACCATCTTTAAAAACCATTAAAAATGTACAGTGAGTTAATTTCAAAATGTTGGATAGTCTTAGGCTACAGTCTAGGTACTCATCAAAAATTAAAAGAAAGACCTTTACACAAAGGATCTTATGCTGCTATTGTTATTAAACAGTCATTAAATATAAGGCCTATATATACGGATAAAAAGCTAAATGTTTTCATTACGGTTCATTCTTGGTTTAAAAAAAAAAATCCTTCAGGTTCCATTTGCAGATCGAAATGAGAACGGTCCAGAATTTAGCAATAATTATTATTAATTTCTGTTATTATTCTTGATTTTTCAAACTGCTAACACTTTGCATTTTTGAATTATGCCTTTACTGTGTGACCAAAAATTGAGTATTTTCTGTTTCAGCTGTTTGATCGCGCTGGGGCCTCACGCACATTCATTGGAAACAGTAGCCGGTCACCGTGCCATTCGCCGCAAGCAGCGGTCCACTTTGGCATATTTTGGCATATTTCGTTGATACTGAATCATGCGTGAACTACAAAGCCTATTTTACCTAATGAATAATAGTTAAGCTTGAAATAGGCAACATCACGAATATGGAAACGTTTGGATTTCTCCCGAATGAGAGCCCAACCTTACCTTATTGTTCACTTTAAATTATTATTCATTTATTTTTTTGTTTGTTTATAGCTAAGCCTATATTATTATATACTGCAATTTTTTTTATCCATTAGAATTACATATTTTTAATTCTTGTTCTGTTCTGATAAATTTGTTAAATTTAAAGGATTTGTTGTAAAGTGAAGGGAACTAAAAATATCCTGTTGGCACATTATAAAATTATTAGGCCAGACGTTATTATTTCTGAATGTAATAAAATGCAACTTATACATTACTTATATATATTTTTTTTCCCTCTCACAAACTTAATTTATTTTTTAGCCTGTTTAAAAATAAATAAATAAATAAAAAATGCAGCAAACGAAAATAGGCGATTAATCAGTTAAAATTTGTTACTGTGGGTTAACAGTAATTATAATTATTATATACTTAGGAACAGAGTCTGGGCCTAATCTAGGCTATCCAGGGTTTTTTTTTTTTTATTGTCATTGCATCTGAAAATTACTTTGTGCAGCACATTCACTTCGCACGCTCAACCTGCCTTGCGCGTTGCTCAGCTGTGGACGATTTCAAAACGTTTGATATAAAGTTTAATGTCCCATTTTATACAGGAATTGTTCATTAAAAAAAAAAAAATCGAATAATATTGATAGTCTAAATGAACTTGTTAACAATATAATTAGAACTATTTAACATGCACTGTGACATTTTACCCTTTTTAACTTATAAACTCTTTGAGATTTTAAAGTCAGTTTAATAGTATTGAAGTTCAAGTTTTTTAAAAAAAAGGATTAATATACAAAATGTCAATATTCTCATATATTAGGCCTATATTTTAATTTATATATTAAAATTCCTTTAATAAAACAACATGCATTTTTGTTATTCGTTACCTGTCCTTTATTTTGACAGACAACTTCTTGGGAAAATATATTTGTCTGTACACTGATTAAGAAATTGTTGCGTGTTTTATAAATATTTTTCTTTATTTTAGTAAAAAACGTGAGGCACTGTATAATTTCGTTCCCATTATTTAGGCCTAATTAAAACAAGAAACAAATAAATAAATTAAACCTGCACGATTTAGCTAAATCATTGAAAGTCTAAAGAATGGACGGATTATTAAAACGTTCTCATTTTTAAACTCAAGTTCTCTCATTATAATCAACAAAATACACACGATGTAAATAAGAGCTTCATTAATTGACAACTTCAGTGATTTTAAAGGGGAGCCTTCTTTACTTGCTTTCATATAATTTAAGTAAAAAAATAAAATTGCAGCCGCATTTAAATGTAGGTGTGTAAATTTATCTGCTTGCAAGATTTGCGCAGCGCGAGTGATGCTGAGTGCACGCGCAGCATTTATTCTTATTTGTTTTATCTTCATTACAACTCTTGTTTGGTTTTATGTTGGATAATTGCATGTAAAAAATAATTTACGTTGTAATGCATATGCAAAACGTGAATTATTATTCATATTCAAGTGTTTGTGTGAAAATTATTAATGCGCATGCAGGACAGGGAGGCGCCCTCTAGATCACTTGAATTTTTTCCTGATAATGAACTAACTTAAAATTGTGGTGTGTCACATACATGAGAAATATATCAGCAGAAAGCTTGAAATGTCTTTTAAACGAATCAATTCAGAACGAAAGCATTACGTAATCTGTGAAGGTTGTATTTCTCTTTAAAGGCGAGTCCATGTGGATAAAGTCAGCACTGTGAATTTCATCTTGCAGCCGACAAGAAAAAAAATTGTTTATTAATAAATAATTAAAATGTCTCCTTTTTTACAATTATTGGGCTACTTCTGCCTGTGCTTTGTGGCAAACCTAATGCATGTGCTTGAGCGCAGAATATATTAAGGCTCATAATGGATTATAGATGTAAATTTAATATAAACCTGCGATTAGTTGAATAATGACAAATGAACGGCTAGTAACTAGAAAAAACTTACATGGGGGGCAGACCTATTAAATACCCTCTAGACATCTCTGTTAAAGCTTTTAAAGCATTTTATACACGTTTGCATTAATTCTTCTTTCAGAACGGTCTGTAATGGAGAGATGCTTTAACACTGTTTTTTCCTCTGAAACACAAAAACGAAAATTGAAATAAAATTGATATTTTATGTTTTGAGAATGGCCAATCCTTCTCCAAAAATGTTTTTGTCATGTCTGTAACGCATGTGTATTCCCAAATCTAAAAAAGCCTATAAAACATCATAGACGGATCATACTGATGTCTGGACTCTGTTTGGGATTTAGAAAAACATAAAGAGATGGTCCAATATATTGGTTATGAAAAGGCTACATTCTGTGAGAATTTATATTTCATAGTCTAAAAAAATATTGTTTAGACGAAACAAAATAAAATTAACGCAACAGTTTTCGAATTTATTTATTTATTTATTTATTTGAGTTAAGGCAACTACCTCTGAAATTAAGTTATAATAACCAATAAACTATATTGCGCTATACAGTAGTCAACATTTGATGTGGATCAAAACCTTTCTTCAAAGTTGCCCTAAAACCAAAATGACGAGGCAATCGTCCTATCTAAACCTGTTCTGCATGTTTGATACCCTCATAAGACACTGTGCATATGAAAGACCAAGAGATTCACACCTTTATCTCGACCCCCACAAGCTATACAGAACTACCCCCCAACCCCCTCCAGCTGAACTGAATTCGGTCTGTTTGTTGGCTGTGAGGAACGGTGTGTTGTCATGTTACTGGGGTGAAACATGCCTGCACTCACAGCAGACCTACTCTTTTTATTCATTATTTTCCCGCAGCCCATATTATTATTATCACTAGAAAAAAAAAACAACAAAATACAAATTTATAATTAAACATCATTTTACGATAATCATTGTTATTTGTGAACGTAGCGTTTGCAGAAGGCTTTAAGACCAAGCGGAGTCCTCCATCAGCTGCTCCCGCTTCACAGCACGCGGGACTCGCGCTAACTGACCCAACTTCAAAGTCTGCAAGTTTTGATTTAACTAAATCAATTTGAGCGAATACAACTTACTGATCATGAGCCCAACATTTAGCAAGACAGAAAAACATTTAGTCTACCTGAAGGAAGATGTATTTCATTGTAAGTTAATGCTGTTAAATAGAGAGTTAAAATGGAGAGAGAGAGAGAGAGAGAGAGAGAGAGAGAGAGAGAGAGAGAGAGAGAGAGAAAACCGTGCTGGCTATTCCTAAACTTGGAGCTCATTATATTGAAGTACAAATCCAAACACCAGACGCAACCTACACTCTCAGTGTTCTTTCATTGAAAAGTATGTTTTTTTGTTTATTCACAGGCTATATGGTTGAAATAATATTTTAGTTCAAAACTTTAAGTGCCATTGTTTAAAAAAAAAAAAAATGCTTTATTGGCTTAACGTTTAACAGACCTTCAGTTGTTGTGCTTTGAAATCCCATAACATTTGTAATTTCACAGTATTTTCACCTCCTAAATCACTAACCTTTAAAGTCACAATTCTATAATGGTCAAATTTACTCAGGCCGATGGCACTTTTAATGACATTATTTTTTTATTTTATTTATTTTTATTTTATTATTTTTTTGAATAATTGTAGCCTACATAAATAGGTGAAGCAAAACAAATATGAATAATATTTGGATCGTCCCTTATTTTTTCCCTTATTTTCTTAAAGAATAAACACTTATTATCTACAAGAATAAACATGATAACATATTATTAATTCATAGAAATAATTTAAGCAATTAAAACCTGATAACATATTATCAATTCATAGAAATAATTTAAGCAATTAAAACCTGATAACAAAACCATAGAAATAATTTAAGCAATTAAAACCTTTTTTTTAAACTTGAACTTCAAATACTATTAAACTGACTTTAAAACCTCAAAGAGTTTATAAGTTAAAAAGGGTAAAATGTCACAGTGCATGTTAAATAGTTCTAATTATATTGTTAACAAGTTCATTTAGACTGACAATATAATTCGTTTTGTAAATTAATTTTTTTTTTTTAAATGAACAATTCCTGTATAAAATGGGACATCAACCTTTATATCAAACATTTTGAAATCGTCCACAGCTGAACAACGCGCGAGGCAGGTTGAGCGTGCGAAGTGAATGTGCTGCACAAAGTCATTTTCAGATGCAATGAAAAAAAAAAAAAAAAAAAAAAACCCTGGATAGCCTATTAGGCCCAGACTCTGTTCCTAAGTATATAATAATTATAATTACTGTTAACCCACAGTAACAAATTTTAATGTATAAAATGCTTTAAAAGCTTTAACAGAGATGTCTAGAGGGTATTTAGGTCTGCCCCCCACGTAAGATTTTTCTAGTTACTAGTCCTTCATTTGTCATTATTCAACTAATCAGAGGTTTATATTAAATTTACATCTATAATCCATAACGACCCTTAATATATTCTGTGCTCAAGCACATGCATTAAGTTTGCCACAAAGCACAGGCAGAAGTAGCCCAATAATTGTAAAAAAGGAGACATTTTAATTATTTATTAATAAACAAAAATTTTTCTTGTCGGCTGCAAGATGAAATTCACAGTGCTGACTCTCTCCACATGGACTCGCCTTTAAAGAGAAATACAACCTTCACAGATTACATAATGCTTTCGTTCTGAATTGATTCGTTTTTAAAAGACATTTCAAGCTTTCTGTAGATATATTTCTCATGTATGTGAGACACCACAATTTTAAGTTAATTCATTATCAGGAAAAATTTCAAGTGATCTAGAGGGCGCCTCCCTGTCATGCATGCACATTAAAATTTTCGCACAAACACTTGAATATGAATAATAATTCACATTTTGCATATGCATTACAACATAAATTATTTTTTACATGCAATTATCCAAAATAAAACCAAACAAGATTTGTAATGATGATAAAACAAATAAGAATAAATGCTGCGCGTGCACTCAGCATGACTCGCGCCGCGCAAATTTACACACCTGCATTTAAATGCGGCTGCAATTTAATTTTTTTTACTTAAATTATATGAAAGCAAGTAAAGAAGGCTCCCTTTAAAATCACTGAAGATGTCAATTAATGAAGCTCTTATTTACATCGTGTGTATTTTGGTGATTATAATGAGAGAACTTGAGTTTAAACATGAGAAAGTTTTATTAATCCGTCCATTCTTTAGACTTTCAATGATTTAGCTAAATCGTGTAGGTTTAATTTATTCGTTTCTTGTTTTAATTAGGCCTAAATAATGTGAACGAAATTATACAGTGCCTCACGTTTTACTAAAATAAAAAAAAATAATTTATAAAACACCCAACAATTTCTTAATCAGTGTACAGACAAATATATTTTCCCAAGAAGTTGTCTGTCAAAATAAAGGACAGGTAACGAATAACAAAAATGCATGTTGTTTTATTAAAGGAATTTCAAAATATAAATTAAAATATAGGCCTAATATATGAGAATATTGACATTTTGCATATAAATCCATGTAGCCAAGCTCACTAAAATAGGCTACCACTTTTAATGCTCTGATGCAAAGTAAACCACAATTTATTTTGAATAATATAACACAATTCATATTATATAAATAATACTCCACACCTATTAAATGTGTCAAATCTAAAATATGGTGTAATACTTTGTAGCTTAGAGAAAATATAAGCAAAGGCACAGGCTTGACATTTATCCTGCTTGAATTCGTTCTAAGAAATGCACATAACTTCATAATTACCAAACTTTCATCCATTTTTTAACAAATATTTTAACTATAGTGTTTTTCTTTCATTTTCCCTGACTGCAGCCGTCAAATGTAACACATCAGCGAGGCAAAACTGTCGTCTATTTGCGAAAATGTGCTTTGATGCGTTTGTTTGAAAACTTGTGATTAAAGCGCCACTCAGCGGTCAAAAGCTGCAAATGCACTTTACAGACGCCGCGGCGGCGGTACGAGCGGCGGTAGAAGTAACGTTTTGGATGTCCACCTACTGTACGATGACATGCACCAGTCACTTTGTGCAGCAGTGGTCTGCTCACTACCTCATTCACCATGGAACTGACGTCATTCTACCACCTCATCAGTCAGTTTAAATAAAATAACTGCTCTTGAGCCATTTGTCACTTTAATCAGACTGAATAAGCTATTTTTTATGCACACTAAAAATCTTTATATCTGCACTGTTTGTTCACTGGTTTGCACTCTATCTGCCATGTGCCTTGCGCTGCTTTTATTTAACCTTATTTTTATTTTATTTTTTTTCTATTATGTCTTTTTTTACATTCCCTTATTGTATAGTTTTATCTTATATTTTATATTTGATCTAGATTTTTAGGCTCTACTGTTAGTGTTATCTGTATGCACCGGGGGGTCTGAGAGTAACACAATTTCAACTCTCTGTATGTATGTACTGTACATGTGGAAGAATTGACAATAAAGCAGACTTGACTTGACTTGATGTAGCAAAGCAAAACAGTATTAATTGATAGGTAATCACTGAGTGCCAACGTAGCTGTGATCAGTTATTTTTTTTATATATATACATATTTTATACACACATACACACACACACAATATATATAGATAGATGTATATATATAGATGTATATGTATGTATGTTTGTGTGTGTGTTGAGTATATATGTGTGTTTTCAGGTTGACTGACAAGTTCTCAATGCAAAAAGTATCCCACTCAACCTGAATTCACCCCATATACACAAATAACGATTATATTAAATAAATACATTATGTCTGTGACATACCTGGAAAGGGGCGCATGAGGTTGTTGTGTAGAGGGAATGCAGCATCACCAATGATAACATGTGGGATTTTGACTCCTGTTCCAGGAAGATTGGCTGGTGGGGGCAGGTTCAGGTTGTGTTCAAGAAGCCTAGAACCAAATCGGCTCTCCTTGAATACACCACTGTCACTTTCCCTTCCGTATCCCCCCACATCCAGCATGGGGAAGCGATATCTGGCGTCGCAGGTAGCCATCAGAACTATGGAGTGTGCGCCCTTGTAATTGTAGTAGTCGCTCCCTGCGTGCGGTGGTGCTTTTATGTTCACATGCTTTCCGTCTACGCTGCCAACACAGTTCGGAAAGTTCCACAGTCGCCAAAAATCAACAGCAATATTTTCCCATTGGGCGACTGATGGGCAGGGAAGAAACTCTGGCTGCAGCGCCTTCCACAAAGCTTTACATACCTCAGCGACTATGGAAGACACAGTGCTTGAAGACAGTTTGTAGCTAGCTGCTACAGCCTGTTGGCTTCCACCTGAAGCTAAAATTCGAAGCGTGATTGCCAGTCTCTGCCTAATGTCTACAGGCATACTGTGCGTAGACTGATGTATGATAAATGGCTGCACACGGCGAACTAAATCGTCGAATCTACCGGCCGACATTCGGAAATATCTGAAGTGCATTTCCTCATCCATGAAAATGCAGGAATCGAGGAATGTAAACACAGTGGAACCCGCTCGCGTCAACTAGCATTCGGTGTAACTGCAGAGCAAAACAGACATACGCAGAAGTATAAATGCTCACGACGGCGTAGCCTACGTGCGTAGCCTACGACGTACACTACGGCGTACACTCGACACAGAAGTATAAATTGGCCTTAAACCATTAAACTCGTAAAACCAGTTAATTTGGTTTGTGGACTACTTGTAAACATTGTGAAATAGCTTTTTAAAGCAATACAAATATATATATATATATATATATATATATATATATATATATATATATATATATATATATATATATATATATATTATTCCTCTCATAGTTTAAGAAATTAACGTTGTGGTGTATGTAAACGTATAATCACAACTGTGCCTCTGTGTTGTATGCACCAGCAGCTGTAATTCTTTCAATATTGGGGGTTGGGGGGGGGGGGAGTATTTTCACATTTTGCCTATATTATGCAAATTGAGCTCATACCTTAATTGATTTTGTTTGGATGTATGGTTGTCTCTCTCGTCTGTTTCGGTAACTTTCAATCATTTCTTGAATGAATAAGGATAAGTAAAATTCTTTTCCATGGTCCACTCTAATTTGGTCCCACATCCCCTGGCTAACAACTGCAGATCTGGGAATAATAATAATAACAACAATAAGAATACTACTAAAATGTAAATTCATGAAAACGTCCTCATAAATTAAAAGATTGTTCTTTATCGGCATAGGTGAAAAAGAAACAATTTTGCTGCTAAATCCATCAATTGCCAGGACATGTGTTGCTTCAAACATTGCCAGTTTTTCATTCTGATCAATGTGCAATTTATGGCCAATGCATTCCGCGGTATATGTAACTGGATTCAGGTTACGTGCACCCTGAACACACAGTAAAGTATGGGTTATTGTTGGTGTAGCCTATGCATCCTTTATAAAAATTCAAGAAAAGTTACAAAGACCTGACTTTAGTAAACTGAGATTATTGTGTACAGGTGCTGGTCATATAATTAGAATATCATCAAAAAGTTGATTAATTTCACTAATTTCGTTCAAAGAGTGAAACTTGTATATTATATTCATTCATTACACACAGACTGGTATATTTCAAATGTTTATTTCTTTTAATTTTGATGATTATAACTGACAACTCAGGAATATCCCAAATTCAGTATCTCAGAAAATTTGAATATTGTGAAAAGGTTCAATATTGAAGACACCTGGTGCCACACTCTAATCAGCTGAACTCATTGATGCAGATGCAGATTTCATTTTCCAACAGGACTTAGCACCTCCACACAGTGCCAAAGTTACCAGTACCTGGTTTAAGGCCAGCATACTCGACTGACCATAACCCCATAGAAAATCTATGGGGTATTGTGAAGAGGAAGATGCAATATGCCAGACCCAAGAATGCACTACCCACTATCAGAGCAACCTGGGCTCTCATAACACCTGAGCAGTGCCATAGACTGATCGACTACATGCCATTCTGAGATACTGAATTTGGGATTTTCCTTAGTTGTCAGTTATAATCATCAAAATTAAAAGAAATAAACATTTGAAATATATCAATCTGTGTGTAATGAATGAATATAATATACAAGTTTCACTTTTTGAATGGAATTAGTGAAATAAATCAACTTTTTGATGATATTCTAATTATATGACCAGCACCTGTATTGTGTAGAGTAGTAGTATTTTTTTATTATTATTATTTTAGAGTAGAGACCACAGAACAGTTTATAATAAATCGGCTTAGACTATAAATCGGTAGACTATTTTTTAAACACACACACACACACACACACACACTTACATGACATCGCGCTTCAGGGTATGGTTGTTGGATGGTCCTCATAAGTTTGCCCACTCTGCCTTCACCCGTTCTTATCCCAATTGCTGACAGGTACCCTGTCATGAGTGGTAACACTTTAGAATACTGTTTCTTACTTACTGCATAACTAATAAGGAACTATTGAAGAACTAACAGGTAATTATTCATTAACACTTAACTCACTACTGTTTTCAACTAAGGAAGATGTGTTAACTAATCAGTATGTAATACAATTTTATGATTGTGTTAAGTAACAGTTAGCTAATCAATAACTAATGTATTCAGTCATACCTCCTGAAGAACTACTATTAATTATCTACTAGTTAAGGTTGTTACAGTACAGATGGGTCGGAGACGGAAGATCACAGATAAGGTGGTATTTATTGACACAAGCAGAGGAGATATGGTAAACAGTGATAATGATGGTAATTGCAGAGTGTGAGTAAACAGATACTGTCCTTGTCTTGATGTAGAGTGAAGGTCCTAGAGGTAGCAGAGGAGTGGAGACGTTGAGGTGCTGGAGACACACACACACACATTCATGATCGACACAGGAGGTAACTGGTAATCACTGGAGACAGGTAAGTATAGCAATGGAAGTCCTTGAAGTTGGCAGGTAGGTAATCCTAGTTGCGAACGAGACCGGACAGTGACTGTGTGTGTGAGTGAGTGTCTTTTTGATCCCACGGTTTTTGCATTGGGTGTCGCTGTTGGACAGTGTTATTCCTGCTTCCTGCTTGCCGTGCTGCTGGTTTGTGATCGTAGCTCCGTGTAGCTTTGTTTTTCTGTAGAATCTTTATATTACTATCACTCTCTGTTGTTTAAAGTGATAAAATATAACTTAATTTCCCACCATATTTCTGATATTATCTATCAATCTAATCTGATTAATTTAATCGTTCACTTTTATTTTAAATCCGCGAGTGCAGTGCACCTGCATCACGTTAGCACTCGTTAGCTTGTCATTAGCGTTTCCATTTGTGCCTATCGCTGTTTTCTTTCCTCCTCTCCTCTCTCTCGCTACTCTCTCTCTCCGGTTTTCACAATTTCATCAAACAACTGTGTTAAGAATCTTTCATCAAGCACGGTGAGTAATGGCTTCTCCTGCTATTGTTATTTGCACTGCTTGCCACATGTATAGTTTATCTATCTCTGTCGGTGATGAGGGATTCACATGTGATAAATTCAGGGAAATAGTTAGGCTGACAGAGAAGATTTCAGAATTAGAGACACGCATCCAAACTTTATTTGAGGACAGTAAGAATGTGTGGGCTCTAGATATGGCTTTGTTTGCGTCTAGCTCAGGGAGTCCTGTACATTGTTCGCTTCCGGTAACAGGGCCTTTGCAGCAGGGCAACTGGGTGACTGTGAGGCGGCATAGTCGTGGGTCTAAACACCACTCTTCTGTTCCGATCAAAACATTAAACAGGTTCTCCCCACTCAGTGATGCACCCACTGAGAAAACATGATGAAAGTGCTCTAGTTATTGGCGATTCTATTGTACGGAATGTGAAAATAGAGACACCAGCCCCCATAGTCCAATGACATCTTAGCAAATTTAAAAGTGCTGGCTAATGCTAAACGTAAATACAGTAAGATTGTTATTCATGACGGTGCTAATGATGTTCGACTTCGCCAGTCGGAGATCACTAAAAATAACATTAAAGAGGTGTGTGAACTTGCAAGCATGATGTCAGACACTGTAATATGCTCTGGTCCCCTCCCTGCTTACCGTGGTGATGAGATACATAGCAGATTGTCATCACTCAATGGCTGGATGTCTAAGTGGTGCCCGCAGAATAACACAGGTTTCATAGACAATTGGACAAGCTTTTGGGGCAGACCTGACCTGTTGAAAAGAGATGGTCTTCATCCCTCCTGGGGTGGTGCCGCTCTTCTGTCTTAAAATATGGCACATAGTCTTAGAATTTGTACTTGACTAACTGGGGCCCAGGTCAGGAAGCAGACAGACTGGCTAAACCGACCGTCTGCTAGCCGCCTCCAGTCACAGAAGTCAGTTAATTCTCAGCACATAGAGACTCTTTCACCTAGATATCACACTATAGAGACTGTGTCTGTTCCCCAGGCTAGAAAATACAAAAAACGTCCAAACCAATTTAAGAGCAACAATTTAATTGAGGTTCAACAAATAAAAAACAGATGCAATACGGATAAACAAATGATAAAGCTTGGCTTATTGAATATCAGGTCCCTGTCTACGAAAGCACTTTTTGTAAATAATATGATCACTGATCATAATCTAGATGCACTCTGTTTGACAGAAACCTGGCTAAAACCTGATGATTACATTATTTTAAATGATTCTACACCCAAGATTACTGTTATAAACATGAGCCACGTCCAAAAGGTAAAGGGGGAGGTGTTGCTTCAATTTATAACAATGTTTTCAGGATTTCTCAGAGGGCAGGCTTCAAGTATAACTCATTTGAAGTATTGGTGCTAAATATAACATTATCCAGAGAAACAAATGTTAATGATAAATCCCCTGTGATGTTTGTACTGGCTACTGTATACAGGCCACCAGGGCACCATACAGACTTTATTAAAGAGTTTGCTGATTTTACATCCGAGTTAGTGCTGGCTGCAGATAAAGTTTTAATTGTTGGTGATTTTAATATCCATGTTGATAATGAAAAAGATGCATTGGGATTAGCATTTATAGACATTCTGAACTATATTGGGGTTAGGCAACACGTCTCAGGACCTACTCATTGTCAAAATCATACTCTAGATTTAATACTGTCACATGGAATTGATGTTGATGGTGTTGAAATTATGCAGCCAAGCGATGATATATCAGATCATTATTTAGTTTTGTGCAAACTTCATATAGCTAAAACTGTAAATTCTACTTCTTGTTACAAGTACAGTAGAACCATCACGTCTACCACAAAAGACTGCTTTGTAAGTAATCTTCCTGATTTATCCCAATTCCTTAGCATATCCAAAATCTCAGAACAACTTGATGATGTAACAGAAACTATGGACTCTCTCTTTTCTAACATCTAAATACAGTTGCTCCTTTACTCTTAAGGAAGGTTAAGGAAAACAGTCTGACACCGTGGTGTAATGAGCACACTCGTACCCTAAAGAGAGCAGCCCGGAAAATGGAGCGCAGCTGGAGAAAAACAAAACTAGAAGTATTTCGTATTGCATGGAGGGAAAGTAACCTATCCTACAGAAAAGCATTAAAAACTGCTAAATCTGATTACTTTTCGTCTCTTTTATAGAAGAAAAAACAAACATAACCCCAGGTATTTATTCAATACGGTGGCTAAATTAATGAAAAATAAAAGCATCAACAAGTCTTGACATTTCTCAACATCACAGCAGTAATGACTTTATGAACTACTTTACTTCTAAAGTCGATACTATTAGAGATAAAATTGTAACCATACAGCCATCAGCTACAGTATCACATCAGACAGTGCACTATATATCCCCTGAGGAACAGTTCCACTCATTCTCTACTATAGGAGAGGAAGAATTGTATAAACTTGTTAAATCATCTAAACAACAGCATGCATGTTAGACCCTATTCCATCTAAGCTCCTAAAAGAGGTGTTTCCAGAAGTCATATATCCTCTTCTGACTATTATTAATTCCTCATTGTTATTAAGGTATGTCCCCAAAACCTTCTAACTGGCTGTTATTAAGCCTCTCATCAAAAAAACACAACTTGACCCCAAAGAACTAGTTAATTATAGACCGATCTCGAATCTCCCTTTTCTTTCCCAGATACTAGAAAAGGTAGTATCCTCACAATTATATTCCTTCTTAGAGAAAAATGGCATCTGTGAGGATTTCCAGTCAGGATTTAGACCGTATCATAGTACTGAGACTGCTCTCCTTAGAGTTACAAATGACCTGCTCTTATCATCTGATCGTGGTTGTATCTCTTTAGTAGTGCTATTGCATCTTATTGCTGCGTTCGACACTATTGACCACACTATTCTTTTGCATAGGCTAGAACACTTTGTTGGCATTAATGGAAGTGCATTAGCATGGTTTAAATCGTACTTATATGACCGCCATCAATTTGTAGCAGTGAATGAAGAGGTATCATATCGATCACAAGTGCAGTATGGAGTACCGCAAGACTCAGTACTAGGGACGTTACTCTTCACACTTTACGTTACGCTTGGGAGATATCATCAGGAAACACGGTGTTAGCTTTCACTGTTATGCTGATGACACTCAGTTCTATATTTCTTTGTGGCCCGGCGAAACATACCAATTTGAAAAACTAACTGAATGTATAGTTCATATAAAAAAATGGATGTAGAGTAATTTCTTACTGTTAAATTCTGAAAAAACAGAGTTGTTAATTATAGGGCCTAAAAGCTCTGCATGTAATGACCTAGAACGCTGTCTAAGCCTTGATTGCTGCTCTGTCAATTCTTTGTCATTGTTTCGATCCCCTTAGTGTCTAGGGGTCCGAAAGGGAAGTAACAAGATATAAAAAAAAAAAAAAAAAAAAAAAAAAAAAAAAAAAAATTAGGTAAAGAGGATACGAAAGGAAAGAACACACTTCAATTCTCTGTCCCAGAGTGAAGAGGACACCCGTTGATATATATATACAAAAATAATTTTATTTACAAGACAGAGAAGAATACAATATAAATGGGCGCAAAGGCTCGGGGAAGGGCAAAGCCTAAAATAATAAACAAAAGTCCACTACCCAATTTCAGAAAAAACTCTAACTCACCTTAAAAGAAAAGAAAATACAGCCAACTTCCCTCACCTCCCTTGCTATACAAAAAAACAGAAGCAACAGAATACAATAGAAGAGGACACCTTTTGCTCAACCACAACATCAAACAACAAACAACAAAATACAATCAATAAATAAAAAATAGCCACAATACCTTTTGCTCAATCACAACCTGGAACAATATCCATTAACAGTCCATGCAGAAATAAAAGTTAGCCACTGCTAATCACACACTATAGTCTCTGCACGAAAAGCTAGCACAGGGTTCAGTCTGGATAATCACATAAAAAAGTCCCAGGCAGAGTGTAAAAACTGCCCTTATATCCTCTTGGTCTTCAGGCACGCTCACAAACGAGCTACAGGTGGTGATGATTTTCCCTGAGGAGTAGCAGAGCGAGAGAGAAAAGGGAGAGACCGAGCAAAAACACAAAGGGCATTCAACCACACCCACATCTGTGAACAGCAATGAAACAAATTCAAGAACAATAATGGAATTTAAAAAAATAATAATAAATACACGTCCCTGTGGACGTAACAGTCATCAGTTAGGAACCTAGGTGTGCTATTTGATAGCAATCTTTCCTTAGAAAGCCACGTTTCTAGCATTTGTAAAACTGCATTTTTTCCATCTTAAAAATATATCTAAATTATGACCTATGCTCTCAATGTCAAATGCAGAAATGTTAATCCATGCGTTTATGACCTCAAGGTTAGACTATTGTAATGCTCTATTGGGTGGTTGTTCTGCACGCTTAGTAAACAAACTCCAGTTGGTCCAAAATGCAGCAGCTAGAGTTCTTACTAGAACCAGGAAGTATGATCATATTAGCCCGGTCCTGTCAACTACCTTGTTACATTATAGTCCTCCACGCCCGCTCCGTTCTCAAAACTCTGGCAATTTGATAATGCCTAGAATATCAAAGTCAACTGCGGGCGGCAGATCCTTCTCCTATTTAGCGCCCAAACTCTGGAATAACCTACCTAACATTGTTTGGGAGGCAGACACACTCTTGCAGTTTAAAATCTAGATTAAAGACCCATCTCTTTAACCTGGCTTACACATAACATACTAATACACTTCTAATATCCAAATCCGTAAAAGGATTTTTAGGCTGCATTAATTAGGTAAACCGGAACCGGGAACACTTCCCATAACACCCAATGTACTTGCTACATCGTTAGAAGAATGGCATCTACGCTCATATTAGTCTGTTTCTCTCTTATTCCGAAGTCACCGTAGCCACCAGATCCAGTCTGTATCCAGATCAGATGGTCACTGCAGTCACCCGGATCCAGTATGTATCCAGCCCAGATGGTGGATCAGCACCTAGAAAGGACCTCTACAGCCCTGAAACACAGCGGAGACCAGGACTAGAACCCCAGATACAGATCCCCTGTAAAGACCTTGTCTCAGACGACCACCAGGACAAGGCCACAGGAAACAGATGATTCTTCTGCACAATCTGACTTTGCTGCAGCCTGGAATTGAACTGCTGGTTTCGTCTGGTCAGAAGAGAACTGGCCCCCCAACTGAGCCTGGTTTCTCCCAAGGTTTTTTTCTCCATTCTGTCACTGATGGAGTTTTGGTTCCTTACCGCTGTCGCCTCTGGCTTGCTTAGTTGGAGACACTTCATTTTACAGCGATATCGTTGACTTGATTGCAAATTATTGCACAGATACTATTTAAACTGAACTGAGCTGCATGATGACATCACTGAATTCAATGATGAACTGCCTTTAAACAAGGAAAAAACTGAAGTCATTGCATTTGGAAACAAAGATGAAATTTTAAAGGTGAATGCATACCTTGACTCTAGGGGACAAACAACTAAAAATCAAGTCAGGAATCTTGGTGTGATTCTGGAGACAGACCTTAGTTTCAGTAGTCATGTCAAAGCAGTAACCAAATCAGCATACTATCATCTAAAAAACATTGCAAGAATTAGATGTTTTGTTTCCAGTCAATACACATCTAAATTAAATGATTGGAAAAAAAAAACGAATAAAAGAAGTAATGTAGCAAATGCTTCAAAGACTGGGGGAAAAAATATGTCAATGACTTGCTGAAGTGCATGAAAACCAGCTATGTATTAGACCCGGAAATAACGTCTCTCTCTCTCACTCTCCATACTGTATATAAAGTACATTATATATTATTATGTAAAGTATAATATTATACACTACAATATAATATAATATTGTATTGTATTATAGTTATTATATCCAAGTTGTCTGTCTGGAACGCAGCATTAGGTTAACTCAATAAACGATCGTGTACTACAATTACGAGCCATTCTATAAGGTGACATTTCAGCACTTGACAAACGGATAGTAACTCCTAAGTAGCACTTAAAGCACAGCTACGTGCGATTGCTTTACGTGCATTGTTGGGAAACGCACGAGAAACAATAACGAACGATCGTAAAATTACTCGTAGAAAACGCTCTTAAGTGCTAAGATCAATCGTTATCGGGAAACCCGGCCCAGATGAGTTCAGTTCAGCTGGAGGGGGTTGAGGTTTGGGGTAGTTCTGTATAGCTTGTGGGGGTCGAGATAAAGGTGTGAATCTCTTGGTCTTTCATATGGACAGTGTCTTATGAGGGTTTCAAACTTGCAGAACAGGTTTTTAGGACATATTGTTTTTAAAACAACTTTAAAGAATGGTTTGATCCACTTCAAATGTTGACTACTGTATAGCACAATAAAGTTTATTAGTTATTATAACTTAATTTCAGAGGAAGTTGCCTTAACTTTTAAAAAAAAAAAAAAAAAAAAAAAAAAACTGTTGCATTAGGGCTGGGTGATGGCCTAAAAAAAATCCCTTATTTTTTTCACAAAAAATCCGATTTACGATTTAAATAAATTTTTATTTTTGCCTCCCTACTTAAAATCAATATTCAAATGACAAATAAATTGTTAAAACAAGTTTTAATATAATTATTTATCATTTACCAGTCAAATTTATAACTGAAACAAGATGATTAAAAAAAATTAAAAAAAAAACTAACTAAATTAACTAAATTAATGAAAGAAATACCTTTTATTTAATAAATTAATTTATTTTCTTAATACTAGCCCATCATGCATCTAACCATCCACTCAGTGTTAAGAGCTGTTCAGATTAAAACTGGCAGCTCCGCAGTGAGTCAGTGTCATGGACGTAGGACCAGAGCAAGTGTAAATATATTTTCTAGTCTATATTTTCATCTCGTTATGCCGCTGGTTTAGGTTATGTATTAATTTTTATTTCTTATATCAGTTATTTGTAAATATAGCAGACACTGTCTAACCATGTATACACCGGACGGTCTTGTTCATCTCTCTCACTCGGCAGCAGAGTATGTGAGAGTGGAGCAGCAACAATTTCCCCTCCACGCTCCGAGCATTTAATAATCACTCCGCTCCGTGCTCAGTTCTCCTCTGACCAGATGAAACCAGCAGTTCAATTCCAGGCTGCAGCAAAGTCAGATTGTTCAGAAGAATCATCTGTTTCCTGTGGTCTTGTCCCGGTGGTCGTCTGAGACAAGGTCTTTACAGGGGATCTGTCTCTGGGGCTCTAGTTGTCCTGGTCTCCACTGTCTTTCAGGGCAGTAGAGGTCATTTCTAGGTGCTGATCCACCATCTGGGCTGGATACATACTGGATCCGGGTGACTGCAGTGACCCTCTGACTTGGAAACAGACTGGATCTGGTGGCTACGGTGACCTCGGAATAAGAGAGAAACAGACTAATATGAGCATAGATGCCATTCTTCTAACGATGTAGCAAGTACATCGGGTGTTATGGGAAGTGTTCCCGGTTCCGGTTTACCTAATTAATGCAACCTAAAATCCTTTAACGGATTTGGATATTAGAAGTGTATTAGTATGTTATGTGTGTAAGCCAGGTTAAAGAGATGGGTCTTTAATCTAGATTTAAACTGCAAGAGTGTGTCTGCCTCCCGAACAATGTTAGGTAGGTTATTCCAGAGTTTGGGCGCTAAATAGGAGAAGGATCTGCCGCCCGCAGTTGACTTTGATATTCTAGCTATTATCAAATTGTCAGAGTTTTCAGAACGCAGCAGACATGGAGGACTATAATGTAACAAGAGCTCGTTCAAATACTGAGGTTCTAAACCATTCAATGCTTTATAAGTAATAAGCAAGAACCTAAAACAAATACGAAGTTCGATACCCAGTCCATGGCACTCCCACAAGACCGGGCTAATATGATCATACTTCCTGGTTCTAGTAAGAACTCTAGCTGCTGCATTTTGGACTAACTGGAGTTAGTACTAATTGTACTCGTGATGGAGCGGTGCTGGAGCGAGTGAAAACCACGACGCTCTGACTTTTAAAAAATCCACTCCTCGCTCCAGTCAGAATAACACTGCACTGCTCATACTCTGCTCGGCAGCGTGTCTCAAACGCGCGGGGGAGGGTTGAGCCCAATCAGAACTACGAGCCCTGAGTGGAACGTCGGCCGTTTTATTTTGTTGCGTCCATACAATATTTTTTAGAGTGTGAAATATAAATTTTCACAGAATGTATTCATTAACAACATATTGAAGTTTTTCTAAATCCCAGAGTCCAGACATCAGTAAAGTATCCGTTTATGAACGTTTTATAGGCTTTTTTTTTTTTTTACAGACGTGACAAAAAACACAAGAGTTTTTATATATTTTGTAGACTTTATGTGATTTAAAATGCACAAACCAGAAGCACATCTGCAGAGAAGGGTTGGCCATTCTCAAAACATAAATTATAAATTTTATTTCAATTTTCGTTTTTGTGTTTCAGAGGAAAAATCAGTGTTAAGACATTACAGACCGTTCTGAAAGAAGAACTTATGCAAACGCGTATAAAATGCTTTAAAAACTTTAACAGAGATGTCTAGAGGGTATTTAATAGATCTGCCTCCCACGTAAGATTTTTCTAGTTACTAGTCGTTCATTTGTCATTATTCGTTGCATTATTCAACTGATCGCAGGTTTATATTAAATGTACATCTATAATCCAAAAAACAGCCATAAGTAGCCTAATAATAATAGAATATTATATATATATATATATATATATTACATATATCATATTTTAGATTTGACACATTTAATAGGTGTGCAGTATTATTTATATATATATATACACATATATATATATAAATATAAAATATTACAAATACATATTTTAGATTTGACACACTTTAATAGGTGTGCAGTATTATTTATATAATATGAATTATGTGTTATATTATTCAAAGAAATTGTTGTTTACTTTGCATCGGAGCATTAAAAGTGGTAGCCTATTTTAGTGAGCTAGGCTACATGGGAATAATATGCAAAAATGTCAATATCTCATATATTAGGCCTATATTTTAATTTATTATTTTAAAATTCCTTTAATAAAACAACATGCATTTTTGTTATTCGTTAACTGTCCTTTATTTTGACAGACAACTTCTGGGAAAATATATTTGTCTGTACACTGATTAAGAAATTGTTGCATGTTTTATAAATTATTTTCTTTATTTTACTAAAATGTATATATTTGTATATTTTGTTGTATAATTTCGTTCCCATTTTTAGGCCTAATTAAAAAACAAGAACACGACTAAATGAAACCTGCACGATTTAGCTAAATCACTGAAATTCTTAAGAATGGAAGGATTAATAAAAGTCCTCATGTTTTAACTCAAGTTCTCTCATTATAATCACCAAAACTGCAAATGATGTAAAAAAAACACGACTGCTTCATTATAGACAAACTCCATTGATTTTAAAGGGAGCCTTCTTTACTTGCTTTCATATATTTAAGTAAAAAAAATAAAATTGCATCCGCATTTAAATGCCATTTGTGTTAAAATGTCCTGCGTTCAAGATTTGCGGCGCGAGTGATGCTGAGTCAAATTGCATGCGCAGCATTATTCTTTTTGTTTTATCTTCATTACAAATCTTGTTTGGTTTTATTTTGGGTAATTGCATGTAAGTTTCATATTTACGTTGTAATGCATATGCAAAAATGTGAATTATTAAGTGTTTGTTGCGAAAATTATTAA
This sequence comes from Cyprinus carpio, assembly GCF_018340385.1. Lineage (NCBI taxonomy): Eukaryota > Metazoa > Chordata > Actinopteri > Cypriniformes > Cyprinidae > Cyprinus > Cyprinus carpio. The sequence goes on from NC_056619.1 coordinate 1,889,586, forward strand.
TGCGCATGCAGGACAGGTAGGAGGAATTTTTGTGGTCAGATTATAAACTAAAAGTCTAAAACTAAAAGTCTTAAACCAAAACTAAAAATCTAAATTTGAAACTTAAAGTCCAAGGTCGAAAATTAATTTGGTATTTAGGATTATGCATTTGGTATTTAGGATTGGGCATTTTGTATTTAGGGTTTGGGCATTTTGTATTTAGGATTGGGCATTTTCTATTTAGGGTTTGGGCATTTGGTTCATTTAGCCATTTAGGATTTAGGATTTCTATTTAGGGGATTTAGGATTGTGAATTGGTATTTAGGATTGGGCATTTAATCATTTAGCTATTTAGGATTGAGGGATTGGGCATTTGAAGATTGAGGATTGGGCATTTGAGGATTGAGGATTGAGGAGTGTATGCAAAATTAGGAGGCGTGGCCCAAATACTGGAGGGCTGGGTTTGAAATGGCTGGTGCGCAGAGGAACCTTATGGACAGCAGAGGGAGCTCCCAGTGCTAAGGAGCACACTGTAATGAAACCCAATGGAGCGAGTGAGAGCGGCTTGAGCGAGGACTGTGTGATAACTTCAACTTAATGACAGCTTTGTAACATTTGTGGCCTCAAACCGAGCGTACAACTGATGCTTGCGCGCGCGGTAAATCACCTCCGCGAGATGAAAACAAAATCACACGCAAGGAAACGGGAGCCCGTGAGCTCATTTCAAACTCTCGCGCGTGCGTGACATGTTCTTTGTAGTGATGGGTCGTTCGCGAATGAGCCGACTAAAGTGAGAGCCGGCTCTTGGTATGGGTGAACGACGAGAGCTGGATCGCATATCAGTAAGAAGCCGACTCTATTATAAAAAAAAATATATATATATAACCCTATAGAAATTAAATCATTATGTAATAATGAAATAATGGATGCATTTTTATTTTATTTAAAAAATTGACTAATTCAAAGAACAAAAAAAACTATTATATAGGCCTAAAGGCGCACATATTCGTCTGAACAGCCTCATATTCTGTTCCTGTCAATGTCATACACGAGGTGTCAACAAGTATATGGCATGAGGGAGGGGCGGGCCATCACACACCCACCACACACACACAGTGTGTCAAACTCGGAGAAGAAATACAACCGCAATCAGCCCCCTCGAAAGTAAGGCAGCTTGCATTTCTGAATGCAAAATCTATCATAAAATAAAAATATGATCACATTGTGTGTGTGTGTTGTTCATACTAGTTATACAAAACCATAACTAGTGAGATAGTTCATGCTGGTGTAAATAACATGCCAAAACGAGAGGGACCAGTTTAATTCCTTTCAGTTATTTATTTTTCTTTAATATGGGTTCTATTATGTGTTGTTCAGATTCAGCCTATTTGTTTTGTAATGTTGTTGTTTCTATTACATTAAAAAGTTGGTAATTTAAAATGCAAATGTGTTAATAGTATTCTTTTTTTTCATAACAAATCAATGCATTTGTAAAGAAATTGTGAGACATTGTGAGTTTGATTTCATTTAATAATTGACTAGAAATTGTTTTCACACCTATCATAGTCAAAACATTAGTGTTTTTTAAAGAGCCGTTTGTGAGCCAAAAGAGCCCGCCTCTTTTCAGTGAGCTGAGTCAAACGAGCCGGCTCCTCACGAAAAAGAACCGAAATGCCCATTTGCCGCGCAATACAAAGCCCTTCGGCGCGCATGATCATTCCCCAGCTGCTCGCGCTCGATCTTCTCACCTGCTCGCTCGAACACTTTTATTTTTCTGTCAGTCGTGAGGGGCTTGTATTGCGCGCCGAAAAGCAAGAACATGTCACGCGCGCGCGCGAGAGTTTGAAATGAGCTCGCAGGCTCCCGGTTTCCTCGCGTGCGATATGTGTTTTCATCTCGCGGAGGTGATTTACCGCGAGCGCAAGCATCAGTTGTGGACGCTCGGTTTGAGGCCACAAATGTTACCAAGCTGTCATTAAGTTGAAGTTATCACACAGTCCTCGCTCAAAGCCGCTCACTCCTTCCATTGGGTTTTCATTACAGTGTGCTCCTTAGCACTGGGAGCTCCCTCTGCTGTCCATAAGGTGCCTCTGCGCACCAGCCATTTCAAACCCAGCCTCCAGTATTTGGGCCACGCCTCCTAATTTGCATAAACTCCTCAATCCTCAATCCTCAAATGCCCAATCCTCAATCTTCAAATGCCCAATCCTCCAAAATCCTAAAATTAAATGCTAAATGACCAAAATGCCCAACCCCTAAATAGAAAATGCCCCAATCCTAAATACACAAATGCCCTATCCTAAATACCAAATGCCCAATCCTAAATACCAAATTAATATTTTCGACTTGGACTTTAAGTTTCAAATTTAGATTTTTAGTTTTGGTTTAAGACTTTTAGTTTTAGACTTTTAGTTTATAATCTGACCAAAAAATCCCTCCATTTACAGGGAGGCGCCCTCAATATCACTTGAATTTTTTCCGGATAATGAATTAACTTAAATTGTGGTGTCTCCACATACATGAGAATATATTTACAGAAAGCTTGAAATGTATTTTAAACGAATCAATTCAAAACGAAAGCATTATGAAATCTGTGAAGGTTGTATTTCTTCTTTAAACGGCGCGTCCATGTGGGGAAGTAGTCAGCACTGTGAAGTTTCATCTTGCAGCCGACAAGAAAAAATTAGTTTATTAAAATAAATAATAAAATGTCTCCTTTTTCACATTATTAGGCTACTTCTGCCTGTGCTTTGTGGCAAACTTAATGCATGTGCTTGAGCGCGGAATATATTAAGGCTAAGTATGGATTATAGATGTAAAATTTTAATATAAACCCCCGCAATTTAGGTGAATAATGACAAATGAACGACTAGTAACGAGAAAAATCTTACATGGGAGGCAGATCTATTAAATATCCTCTAGCCATCTCTGTTAAATTTTTTAAATCATTTTATACGCGTTTGCATAAATTCTTTTTTCAGAACGGTCCTGTAATTGAGAGATACCTTAACAATGTTTTTTCCTCTGAAAACACAAAAAACTTCAAAATGTTTTGTCATGTCTGTAACGCATGTGATTCCCAAATCTAAAAAAAGCCTATAAAACATAATAGAGACGGATCATACAGATGTCTGGACTCGGTTGGATTTAGAAAAACATAAAGAGATGGTTCAATTTATTGGTTATGATACATTCTGTGAGAATTTATATTTCATAGTCGAAAAAATATTGTTTAGGACGAAAACAAAATAAAATTAACGCCAACAGTTTTGCAAATTTATTTATTTTAGTTTATTTATTTATTATTTTTTTTTGAGTTAAGGCAACACACTCTGAAATTAAGTTATAATAACCAATAAACGATATTGCGCCTATACAGTAGTCAACATTTGAAGTGGATCAAAACCTTCTCCAAAGTTGCCCTAATAAACCAAAAGACGAGGCATCCGTCTATCTAAAACTGTTCTGCCAGTTTGATACCCTCAATCAGACCACTGGTCCATATGAAAAGACACAAGAGATTAACACATTTATATCAACCCCACCAAACTATACAGAAACTACCCCCCAAACCCCCTCCAGCTGGAACTGAACCTCAGTTGAAACCATGCCTGCACTCACAGCAGCCCTACTCTTTATTCATTATTTTCCCAAGACACTATTATTATTTCACAAGGACCATATAATAACAAATTATCAATTGATAATTAATCATTATTTTAAACAAAAAATAATTGTTATTTGTTAACGTAGCGTTTGCGGAGAAGGCTTTAAGACCAAGCGGAAATCTCCGTCGCTGTACCCGGGTTCCGGGGGGGTACCCGCTAACTGCACCCCTTTTAAATCCCCTTTTTATTTAACTTTAAAACGGGTTTGGGGTGAATAAACTTTCTGATCTGAGGCCCCCCATTTGGGGGCCCCCAAAACAGAAAAAATTCAGTTTACCTGAAGGGAAAAAGGGATTTCATTAAGTTAATTTTGTTTAAATGGGGGGGGGGGGGAAATAAAAAAAAAAAGTGTTGGCTATTCCCAAAGGGGGAGCTCATTATACTGAAGTACAAACCAAACAAAAGAAGCAACCTACACTCTCTCAGTGTTCTTTTATTGAAAATTTTGTTTTTGGGTTTTTTAAAGGCTTACAACAGGGTTTCATTTTCAGTTGTTATGTTTTAAAAAACCCAAAAACCCTTTTTAATTTACAGTTTTTTTCCCCCCTAACTCACTAACCTTTAAAGTAGACCCTGCGGGGTATTGGGAATTAAAGCGGTATATCAGGTAAGAATAACGAATTTTTGTTATCGTGGGCATTTTAAAAACCGTGGGAAAAATTATTTTATTTCAAATTATTTAAATTTTTGGGTGCATTATAAAAATTTTTTCCCTAATCTCAAAATGCACCCAAAACCCCTGTATGCTGCTTGAAAAAGGGGGTGCTTGATTGGGAAAAAAGCATGTAAAGAAGCACATGGAGGAACAGTTTAAAAGGGGCGCTCTGAAAAGAAAACAAATTCACTCTCTGCCCGGAGTGGCGGCCTTAAAAATGCAAACCCCCTTTCCCTGTAAACCCCCATTTTAAAAAAGCAGCTGCTACTTTCTAAACAATTTTTTTTAAAAAATTTTAAAAAGCCCTTCAGATTTGTGGATTTGCCTTTGGGGTTCATCACAAGGGGCCAAATACTTTTAAAATTTGGGGCTTTAAAAGGGTATTTATTTTTAAAGTTTTTTTTTAAACTGGACTACAACATCCCCAGATATTGTTTTAAAGGTTTTGATTCTTTATTGTTCCCCTTTCCCTTAGGGGTTCTTTATTTAAAAAACTGCCAATGAAAAAATTTTTCCCGAACATTCATTAATCTTAGGTATTCCAATATTTAATAACACATTGTTTAAAATTTGAAAGTTGAACTTGCTATTTAATGAGGGTAACCTGAAATAAGGGTTGATTTTTAACAAAGATTTAGTAAAGCTTTTTTAAATGAGCTATTGCTCATTTTTTAGCTGTGCATTTTTTGAAAGAGCACTATCGATGTCCCAATGATTACACATATTTTTAAAGTATTTACTATATTTTATTTTTGAAATAATTTTCTATTTTTTAAATGTCTTAAAATCAATTTTTAAAAAAATTTTCAAAGTTTTTTAAAACGCTTTTTTTATTTTTGAGGTTATTTTTTTTTATGTTTTTTACTTTTTTTTATGTAAAGCACTTTGAATTTCCATTGTGTACAAAATGTGCTATATAAATAAACTTGCCTTGTGTAAATCATTAAACTAAGGTTAACTAATGATGTCTTATTGTAAAGTGATACCTATTGGTCTTTATAGTTCTTTTGCACTTTAATGTGTAAAACTTTTAACTTTATATATTTTTTCTGTATTGCTTTATTGTATTTAAATGTTCAGTTATTTTTGTTATAAGAAAAAGTTATTTAACCTGTTATACTGTATTATGACCACTATTTTTTAAAACTAAATTTCAATACCGTGATAATACCGTATACCATGACAAAACATTATCAATTAATCGCAACAGGAAAATTTGATACGGCATATCCTACTTAAAGTCACAATTCTATAATGGTCAAATTACTCAGGCCGATGGCATTTTTAATAACATTATTTTTTTTTTATTTTTTTTTTTAATAACTGTAGCCTACATAAATAGGGTGAAGCAAAATAAATATGAATAATATTTGGATTGTCCTATTGTTTCCTTATTTTCTACAGAATAAACATGATAACATATTATTAATTTATATAAATAAAGCAATTAAAACCTGAAACATATTTAATTCATAGAATAATTTAAGCAATTAAAACCTTTTGAAACTTGAAATTCGCAATCTATTACACTGACTTTAAAATCTCAAGGAGTTTATAAGTTAAACAAGGTTTAAAACGTACAGTGCATGTTAAATAGTCGAAATAACTTGTGTAACAATATAATTAGAACTAACCAATTTAATCTAATTTTTTTTTTTTTTACATGAACACTTCCTGTATAAAATTGGACATAAACCTTTATATCAACCATTTTGAACTCGTCCACGCGAGCACGTCGAGGCAGGTTGAGCGTGCGAAAGTTAATGTGGCTGCACAAATTCATTTTAAGATGGACAATGAGAAAGGAAAAAAAAAAAAAAAAAAAAAAAAAAAAAACAAACCATGGATAATAGATTAGGCAAAGACTCTGTTCTAAGTATTAATTAATTATAATTACTGTTAACCCACAGGTAACAAATTTTTTAGCCGATTAATCGCCTATTTTTGTTTGCTGCATTGTTTTGTTAATTATTTATTATTACTATTTTTTTTAACAAAACAGGCCCTATAAAAAAAATAAATAAGTTTGTGAGAGGAAAAAAGAAAAACACATTTATAAGTCATGTATAAGATTCAACAAATTAAACACAAAAAAAAAAAAATCAAAAATATATATGTTATAATGTGCCAACACGGATATTTTTTAGTTCCCTTCACTTTACAACAAATCCTTTAAATTTAACAAATTCATCAGAACAGAACAAGAATTTAAAATATATAATTATAATGGATAAATAAAATTGCAGTATATAATAATATAGGCTTAGCTATAAACAAGCAAAAAAAAAATAAAAAAAAAATAAATGAATAATAATTTAAAGCGAACCATAAGGTAAGGGAGTGGGCTCTCATTCGGGAGAAATCCAAACGTTTCCATATTCGTGATGTTGCCTATTTCAAGCTTAACGCGTATTCATTAGGTAAAATAGGGGCTTTGTAGTTCACGCCGTGTTTCAGTATCGACAAAAAAAAAAAAAAAAAAATCACATAATTAGCAAAATATGCCAAAGTGGGACCTTGCTCGTATACTGGATGGCACGATTGAAGCGGCTACTGTTTACCAATGAATATGTGCGTGAGGCACCAGCAGCGATCAAACAGCTTTAAACAGAAAAATACTCAATTTTTGGTCACACAGTAAAGGCACAATTCAAAAATGCAAAGTGTTAGCAGTTTGAAAAATCAAGTATAATAACAGAATTAATAATAATTATTGCTAAATGCTGACCGTTCTCATTTTCGATCTGCAAATGGAACCTGAAGGATTTTTTTTTTAAACCAAGAATGAACTGGAAATGAAAACATTTAGCTTTTTTTTATCCCATATATATATAGGCCTTATATTTAATGACTGTTTAATAACAATGCATGCATAGATCCTTTGTGTAAAGTCTTTCTTTTAATTTTTGATGAGTAGACTGTAGCCTAAGACTATCCTACATTTTTCCAAATTAACTCACTGCTTACATTTTTAAATGGTTTTTAAAGATGTTACAATGTAATATCATAATGTTATTGCTATACTTCCTCCTTTTATCTCATTTTACAATTACATTCAGTTACTTGATAGTCCTTTCGCCACCTGGTGATAGTTTCACGAATGAATTTAACCTGCAACTGACTTGCAGTTAAGCGCGGCGGCCCTCTTGTGATGCGTCTTGTGATGTACCCATTTTGGTTGTCTACCTACTGTATGCTGGCGTCTATTTGCGAAATGTGCTTTGTGGCTTTTTTGAAAATTTGTTTTAAAAA
>NC_056619.1:1898139-1911016 GCF_018340385.1 Cyprinus carpio
GCAACTTTCAATTTTAACAATGTGTTATTAAATATTGGAATACCTAAGATTAATGATGTTCCTAAGAATTTTTCATTGGCAGTTTGTTAAGTAAAGAAGCCCCAATGTAAAGTGTGAAAGAACAATAAAGAATCAAAACACTTCAAACAATATCTAGGGCAAGTTTGTAGTCCAGATTAAAAAAAAACTTTGAAAATAATAGCGCTATTAGTCTAAATATTAAGTAGTTGGCTCTGTGATGAATCACCATAGCAAATCCACAAAATCTGAATGGCTATTTAAAAAAATTATTTAAAAATTGTTTAGAAAGTAGCAGCTAGCGCTTATTAATGGGGTTTAAAGGGTAAGGGCAGCGTTTAGCCGCCATCTGCCTGTCCAGAGAGTGACATGTGCTTTCATTCAGAGCGGCTCTCACGTGTTTCCTCCATGTGCTTGCTCTTACATGCTGTGTTACATCAGGAGCACTACACGCTTCTTTCAAGCAGCATACCAGCGCGCGTGGTTGTGCATTTTGAGCAGTTCATGGGAAAAATATATCTTATATGGCATCCCAGAATTCTGGGAATAATTTGGTAAATATATAATTATTCACGGCTATTTAGAAGTGCCCACGCTTAAACAAATATCGTGCATCTCATTACCGTGTATATCGCATTACCGAAGTATTCAGAGAAATTGAATAAAGGTTAGTGAGTTAGGATGGTAAAACTACTGTGAAACCTTACAAATGGTTTGGATTTTAAGCATAACAGAAACTGTATGTATGTAACTGTATGGTATTCGCGCTGTGAATGAACACCAAAACATACTTTTCATGAAAGAACACTGAGAAGTTGTAGTTGCTTCTGGTGTTTGTATTCTGTACTTCAGTTATAATGCGCCAGCTCCACATTTAGGATGAGCCAACACGTTTTTTTTTTTTGTATTTACTCTCTCTCTGCTCTCTCTCTCATTCGACTCCTCCCACTCTCTATTGCCAGCATTAGATTATAAAACTCCCTCTTACGTCGATGAAGATACAGGTCTTTCCCTGTCTTGCTACGGGGGTCATGATCAGTCCGGTTGATATCTGTCTCTCCAAACTGCATAGTTGGGCTCCAGGATTTGGGAGTTACATTCGCGTGCCAGTCTCGCGCGGTCCCATCCCCATTTGTGGCCCCCCCCCCCCCCCCCCCCAGTTCCCCCCCCTCAGTCTACCATCCCCCAACTGCTCGCTGCTGGAAGGGTGCGCAGGCGGAGAGAGGCGTCCGCTTGGTCTTAAGCCTTCCCAGCAAAAGAAACCGTTTCCACATAACCACACCAATGATTTTTGTATACCAACTAAATGATTAATTATCAATGTGATAAGCTTGTTATTAGATTATGGTCTTGTGAAAATAATAATATTGTGCTGTGGCGGAAAATAATGAATAAGAAATAGTAGGGCTGCTGTGAAGTGCAGGCAATGTTTCAACTGAGTTCAGTTCAGCTGGAGGGGGGTTGGGGGGGTACAGTTCTGTATAGTTTGTGGGGTTGTATATAAAGTGTTGAACTCTCTTGGGTCTTTCATATGGACAGGGTCTTATGAGGGTATATCAAACTTGCAGAACAGGTTTAGATAGGACGATTGCCCTCGTCATTTGGTGGTTTTAGGGCAACTTTGAAAGAAGAAGGTTTGGATCGCACTTTCAAAATGTTGACTACTTGTTATAGCCGCGCAATATAGTTTATTGGTTATATAACTTAATTTTCAGAGGTTTGTTTCACGTTAACTCAAAAACTTAATAATAAATAAATAAAATAAAATAAATAAATTTGCAAACTGTTGTCGTTAATTTTATTTTGTTTCGTCTAACACAATATGTTTTAGACTATGAAATATAAATTCTCACAAGAATGTATCATAACCAATAAATTGAACCATCTTCTTTATGTTTTTCTAAATTCCAAAACAGAGTCCGCAGACATCAGTATGATCCGTCTATGATGTTTTAATAGGCTTTTTTTAGATTTGGGAATACACATGCGTTAACAGACATGACAAAAACTTTTGAAGTTTTTGTGTTTCAGAGGAAAAAATCATTGTTAAGGTATCTCTCAATACAGACCGTTCCTGAAAGAAGAATTTATGCAAACGCGTATAAAATGATTTAAAAACAATTTAACAGAGATGTCTAGAGGATATTTAATAGATCTGCCTCCCATGTAAGATTTTTCTAGTTACTAGTCGTTCATTTGTCATTATTCAACTAACGCGGGGGATTTATATAAAATTTACATCTATAATCCATACTTAGGCCTTAATATATTCCGCGCTCAAGCACAATGCATTAAGTTTTGCCACAAAGCACACATAGAGAAGTAGCCTAATAATTGTGAAAAGGAGACATTTTAATAATTTATTAAATAAACTAATTTTTTCTGTCGGCTGCAAGATGGAATTCACAGTGCTGACTCATCTCCACCATGGACGCGCCTTTAAAGAGAATTATTCAACCTTCCCAGATTTCATAATGCTATGCTTTCATTTTGAATTGATTCGTATTAAAAATACATGTTCAAAGACTTTCTGTAAATATATTTCTCATGTATGTGAGACACCACCAATTTTAAAAGTTAATTCATTATCAGGAAAAAATTCAAGTGATCTCGGAGGGCGCCGCCTCCCTGTCTATGGAGGGATTTTGTTGGTGTAAGATTATTAAAATCTAAAAGTCCTAAACTAAAAGTCCTTAAACCAAAACTAAGAAATCTAAATTTGAAACGTAAAGTCCAAGTCGGAAATTATTTTGGTTTTTTTTGTTTTTTTTTTTTTATTTGGTATTTAGGATTGGGCATTTGGTATTTAGGATAGGGCATTTTGTATTTAGGATTGGGCCATTTTCTATTTAGGGGTTGGCATTTGGTCATGTTAGCCATTTAGGATCTTAGGATTGGGAGCATATTTGAAGATATGAGGATTGGGCATTTGAGGATGAGGATTGAGGAGTGTAATGCAAATTAGGAGGCGTGGCCCAAATACTGGAGGCTGGGTTTGATAAATGGCTGGTGCGCAAGAGGCACCTATGGACAGCAGAGGGAGGCTTCCCAGTGCTAAGGAGCACACTGTAATGAAACCCAATGAGGAGCGATCGGACTGTGAGCGGCTTGAGCGAGGGACTGTGAATAAGAGGGAAGATCTTCAACTTAATGACAGCTTTGTAACATTTGTGGCCTCAAACCGAACGAACAACTGAATGCTTGAGCTTCGCGCGCGCGGTAAAATCACCTCCCGCGAGATGAAAACAATATCGCAACGCGAGGAAACGCGGAGAGCCTGCGAGCATCCATTTCTCAAACTCTCGGCGCAGGAACGTGGGGCTTTCTTTGTGCGCAATCCAAAGCCCTCACGACTGACCACAAAATAAAAAGTGTTCGAGCGAAGAAGGTGAGAAGATTCGAGCGCAGAGCTCAGCTGGGGAAGGTGATCTCATGCGCGCGCGAAGAGGGCTTGTATTGCGCGCGCAAAATGGGCTTTCGGTCGGTTCTTTTCGTGAGCAGGCGGAATCGTTTTGACTCAGCTCACAATGAAAAGAGCCGGCTCTTTTGGCTCACCAACGCGTGGCTCTTTAAAAAACAAGCTAATGTTGTCTTGACTAGGATAAGTGTGAAATATGGAGGAATTTTTTGTTTGGTCAGATTATAAACTATAAAGTCTAAAACTAAAAGGATCTTAAACCAAAAACTAAAAATCTCAATTTGAAACTTAAAGTCCAAGTCGAGGACAAAAAAAAAACAATTAATTTGGTATTTAGGATTAGGCACTTGCGGTAGTTAGGGATTGGGCATTTTGTATTTAGGTTTGGGCATTTTGTATTTTAGGATTGGGCATTTTCTACTGTTAGGGTGGGCATTTGGTCATTGGTAGAGCCATTTAGGGGATTTAGGATTGGGCATTTGGGCGATGTTTAGGATTGTGAATTTGGTATTTAGGGGCACTTGGGCATTTAATCATTTAGCTATTAGGATTGTCAGGATTGGGCATTTGAAGATTGAGGGATTGGGATCATTTGATGGATTGAGGATTGAGGGCGTGTATGCAAATTAGGAGGCGTGTTTTTCAATACTGGAGGCTGGGTTTGAAATGGCTGGTTTTTTGCAGAGGCACCTTATGGGACAAGCAATTTCGGGAGCTCCCATGCTAAGGAGCACACTGTAATGAAACCCAATGGAGCGAGGTTTGAGCGGCTTGAGCGCAGGACTGGTGTGATAAATTCAACTTACTGACAGCGTTTGTACCACCATTTGGTGGCATCAAACCGGAGCGTGACAACTGTACTGCTTGCGCGCGCGGCTGCTAAAGCACCTCCGCGAGATGAAAACCAAACACTCACACGACCAAGGAAACCGGGAGCCCGGTGTGAGCTCATTTTGTAAGGACCTCACGCCCGCGTGCGTGACATGGTTCTCCGTATGATGGGTCGGTCGACGACTGGAGATCCGACTCTGAGCGCCGGCTCTTGTAGTGCACGACGACGGAGCTGGCTCGCATATCTGAAAGAGCCGACTCTAGTTAAAAAAAATATATATATATAACGCTATAGAAATTAAATTCATTATGTAATAATGAAATAATGGGATGCATTGTATTTTATTTAAGCGCTAACTCTGACTAATTCAAAGAACAAAAAAAAGCAGTTATATAGGCCTAAACGAGCAACATATTAGTCTGAACAGCCTCACATTCTGTTTCCATGTCAATCATACACGAGGTGTCAACCCATTATATGGCATGAGGCAGTTTTCCGGGCCATCACACACACACACCACCAGCACACCAAGCAGTGTTCAAACTCGTGAAGAAGAAACGGCAGACATGCCCCTCGAAAGTAAGGCAGCTTGCATAACTGAATGCAAATCTATCATTAAAATAAAACCAATAGAGGGATGATAAGCATTGTGTGTGTGTGTGTTCATACTAGTTTACAAACCCAGCACCCGATAAGACTAGTGACTTAGTTCATGCAGGGTTAATAACATGCCAAAAAGAGGGACCAGTTTAAGCCTTTCAGTGTTATTTATTTTTCTTTAATCTGGGTTGTCGATTATGTTGTTCAGATTCAGATGTGTTTGGGTTTGCCGTAATTCGGCCGCTTGGCATTTCTGATATGCCAAAATCTACATCAGAAAAGTGTAGAAAAGCCTGCCATAATGGCCCGTACAGCAGCTGTGTAGGTGTAGTGTGGGATAAATACTTTTTTTTTCATAAACAATAATCTAGTGAGAACGTAGTAATGACTGGTGAACTAACATGCGCGCCAAAAAGATGAGGGACCAGGTTAATCCTTTCAGTTATTTATTTTCTTAATATGGGTTTATTATGTTCTCAGATTAGATTGTATTGTTCACAATAAAAAGTGGTTAATTTAAATGCAAATGTTTAATAGTATTCTTTTTATTTCCTACAAGCAAGGCACTTGTAACGAAAATTGTGAGACATTGTGAGTTGATTTCATTTATAATTTACTTGGAATTGTTTCACACCTATCTAGTCAAACATTATTTTTTTTAAAGAGCCGTTTGTGAGCCAAAAGCGGCCGGCTCTTTTCAGTGAGAGGAGGTCAAACTAGCCGGCTCACGAAAAGAGAACCGAACTGCGCATTTTGCGCGACAATACAACCCTTCGGCGCGCTATGATCATTCCCCAGCTGCCTCGTCGCTCGATCTTCTCATCCTGCTCGATCTGCACACTTTTTATTTTTGTGCAGTCCGTGAATGGCTTGTATTGCTCACAAAGAACATGGTCCAGCTGCAGCTGCAGAGGAGTTTGAAATGAGCTCGCAGGCTCCCTTTTCATCGCGGGCGATATTGTTTTCAACAACTCGCGGATGTGATTTACCGCGCCGCCCAAACATCAGTTTTGTACGCTCGGTTTGAGGCCCCAAATGTTACAAAGCTGTCATTAAGTTTGAAGTTATCACAACAGTCCCTCGCTTCAAGCCGCTCAACACAGATTCGCTCCCTTGGGTTTCATTACAGTGTGCCTCCTTAGCACTGGGAGCTCCCTCTGCTGTCCATAAGGTGCCTCTGCCACCCAAGCCATTTCAAAACCCAGCCTCCAGTATTCTTGGGCCACAGCCTCCTAATTTCATTACACTCCTCAATCCATCAATCCTCAAATGCCACAATCCGCAATCTTCAAATGCCCAATCCTAAATCCTAAAATGGACTAAATTGACGCAAATCGCCCAACCCTAAATAGAAAATGCCCAATCCTAACATACAAAATGCCCTATTCCTAAATACGCAAATCCCATCGCCTAAATACCAAATTAATTTTTCGACTTGGACTTAAGTTTCAAATTTAGATTTTTAGTTTTGGTTTAAGACTTTTAGTTTTAGACTTTTAGTTTATAATCTGACCAAAAAATCCCTCCATAGAGTTTAAACATGAGGACTTTTTATTAATCCGTCCATTCTTAAGAATTTAGATAGGTCAGGTGATTTTAGCTAAATCGTTGAAGGTTTCATTTATTCGTCGTCTATTGTTTAATATTAGGGCCTAAATAATACGGGAACGACAATTAATACAAATTATATATAACAATATATTTTTAGTAAAATAACGAAACTAATTTATAAAAAAAAATGCAACAATTTCTTATCATCAGTGTTAACAGACAAATATATTTTTCCAAGCAAGGTGTCTGTCAAAATAAAGGACAGTGTAACGAGTATAACAAAATGCATGTTGTTGTGTTAAAGGAATTTTTAAAATATAAATTACAATATAGGCCTAATATATGAGAATATTGGAATTTTGCATATTATTCCTGTCAGCCTAGCTTCACTTAAAATAGGCTATACACTTTTAATGCTCCGATGCAAAGTAAACAAACAATTTTTTGAATGTAATATACCCACATAATTCAATTATAAATAAAAAATAACACACACCAAATAAATCAAATCAAAAATAAAAAAATATATAATATAAAAAATATATATAAAAAATATAAAATATTCTATTATTATTAGGCTACTTCTGTCTGCCTGGTGCTTTGGGGCAAACTTACATGCATGTGCTGAGCGCGGATAGATATGAAGGCTCATTATGGATTAATAGATGTACATTTAATATAAACCTCGTATCAGTTGAATAATGTCAACGAATAAGACAATTATGAACGACTAGTAACTAGAAAAACTTACGTGGGGGAGGGCAGTATCTATTAAATACCTCTCTAAGACATCCTCTGTTAAAGTTTTTAAGCAGCATTTTATACGCTTTTTGCATAATATTCTTCTTTCAGAAGCGGTCTGTATAATGTCTTAACCACTGATTTTTTCCTCCTCGAAAACACAAAAACGAAAAATTGAAGAGTAAAATTTATATATTTATGTTTGAGAATGGTCCGGAACTCCTTCTCCTGCAGATGGTGCTCCTCTGGTTTGTTTGCATTTGTTACAAAGTGCCACAGAATAAAGAATCGTACAAATATATATAACAACTTCTTTGTGTATTTTTTGTCCACGTCTGTAAAAAAAAAAAAAAGCCTAGTACACCAGCGTTCATAACCGGCGCTAAACTTATCTGATGTCTGGACTCCCTTGGGGATTTCTCACCAAAACCCTTCAACTACTGTTGTAATGGCGGCATACATTCTTCGTCACACGTAGAAATTTAATATTTCACACTTCTAAAAAATATTTGTATGGGATCGCAACAAAATAAAACGGGCACGACGTTTCCACTCAGGGCGTCGTAGTTCTGACTTGGGCTCAACCCTTCCCCCGCGCGTTTGTGATGACACGCATGCCGAGCAGAGTAATGAGCAGTGCAGTGTTATTCTGACTGGAGAGCGAAGGAGGAGGGCTTTTTTAACAGTCAGAGCGTCGTGGTTTTCATCACCATCCGCTCCGCACCGCTCCATCACGAGTATCAATTAGTAGCTAACTCCAGTTAGTCCAAAAATGCAGCACGCTGAGAGTTCTTACTAGAACCAGGAAGTATGATCATATTAGCCCGGGTCCTGTCCAACACTGCCTGGCTTTCTATCACAATACCTCGTATAGATTTTAAAATCTTGCTTATACTTAATAAAGCATGAATGGTTTTTAGAAACCTTCAAAGTATTTGAAACGAGCTCTTGTTACATTATAGTCCGTCACTCCACTGTCTGCTGTCGTTCTCCTGAAAACTCCTGACAATTTGATAATAGCTAAGAATATCCAAAGTCCAACTGCGGGCGCAAATCCTTCTCTCTATTTAGCGCCCAAAACTCTGGATATAAAACGACTACCTAAACATTGTTCGGAGAGGCAGAACACGACTGCTTGCAGTTTAACATCATAGATTTAAGAGGACCCATACTCTTATAACCTGGTCTATAAACATAACAGACTAATACACTTCTAATATCCAAACCGTTAAAGGAATTTTAGGTTGTCATTAATTAGTAAACCGGACAAAGGAAACGGGGGAGGGGAACACTTCCCATAACACCCATGTACTTGCTACACTCGTTAGAAGATTGGGGGCATCTATGCTCATATTAGTCTGTTCTCCTCTTATTCCGAGGGTCACCTGTAGCCACCACAGATCCAGTCTGTTTCCCAGTCAGAGGGTCGACTGCAGTCACCCGGATTGCCAAAGTATGTATGCCAGCCCCATGATGGTGGATCGACCCCTAGAAAATGACCATCGTACTGCCCTGAAAAGACAGTGGAGACCAGGACAACTAGAGCCCCAGAGACAGACGATCCCACTGTAAAGACCTTGTCTCAGACGACCACCGGGACAAGAACCACAGGTAAAACAAGAATGATTTCTATCCTGAACAATCTGACTTTGCTGCAGCCTGGAATTGACAACTGCTGGTTTCCATCTGGTCAGCGGAGAACTGAGCACGGAGCGAGTAGTGATTATAAATGCTCGGAGCGTGGAGGGGAAATTGTTGCTGCTCCCATCGTCTCACATACTCTTGAGGCCGAGTGAGAGAGCTATGAACAAGACCGTCCTCGGTGTATACATGGTTATAGACAGTGTCCCGCTATATTTAACATAACTAACTGGATATATAGAAATAAAAATTACATACATAAACCCTAAACCAGCGGCATAAACGAGATGAAAATATAGACTAGAAAGTTATTTACACTTGCTCTGGTCCTACGTCCATGACAACTGGACTCTCACTGCGGAGCTATGCCAGTTTTTTAATCTGAACCCTCTATAGCACTGAGTGGATGGTTAGATGCATGGATGTGGGCTAGTATTAAGAAAATAAATTAATAAATAAAACAAAGGTCTTTCCAGCATTAAGGTAATAACATTAGCATACTGTTTTATTTTAATCATCTTGTGGGTTCAGTTAGGTAAATTTGGGACTGGATACACTGATAAATTATAGTCTATTAACAGCTTGTATTTTAAAAAAACACCTTATAGTTTGTCATTTGAATCTTAGATTATTAAGTAGGGAGGCACAAATACCAAATTTATTTAAATCGTAAATCGGACAAATTTTTGTGAAAAAAATAAGGATTTTTTTGTAGGCCATCACCCGCCCAACTGCAACAGGTTTTTTATTTTTTTTTTTTTGTTTCTTTATTAGTTCCCCAGATATCAACTTCCTCTGAACAGGTACGAGTCTATAACTAACTAAATAAACCTTTAGTCTGTGGGCTAACTACACAGTTAGTCAAGCATTTGAAGGGGATCAAACATTTACTTTAAATTGAGAGATTAACACAAGCCAAGAGAGAAAATGAAGTCTAGAGTCATACTACAAGACCCTACGACTCGTTTGGCACTCGCAAGTTTTGCAAACCCCTTCATACGACACTGTCCAGATGACAAGACCACCGAGATATCACACCTTTAATCTCGGAACCCCCACAAGCATATACAGACCCTACCCCAGAAACCTCAACCCCCTCGCAGATGAACGTGAACTCATCTGGTCCGGGTCTTCCCGATACCACAGCTGTGATCTTAGCACAGTAAAGAGCGTGTTTCTCGCCCTAAACTGAGTTAATTTAACGATCGTATCGTATATTGTTTCTCGTAAGCGTTGTTCCCAACAACTATAAGCACGTAAAGCAATCGCACAGTAGCTCGTGCTTTAAAGTGCTACTTAGGAGGTACTATCCGATTTGTCAAGATGGCGTGAAATGTCACCCTTATAGCAATGGCTCGTAACATTGTGAGTACAAAAGGACGACGAGCTCGTATTATTGAGTTAACCTAATGCTTTGGCGTTCACAGACAGACAACTTTGGATATTACATAACTATAATACAATACAATCTTAATATTATATAATGTAGGATGTATAATATAATATACTTTTTCCATAATAATATATAATGATTAACTATTAATATACAGTAAGAGGACACGACACGTGAGGACGAGAGAACGACGTTATTTCCGGGTCTAATACATAGCTGGTTTTCCATTGCCTTCAGCAACTGATCTTGCCACATATTTTTTCCCCCAGCTCTTTGAAGCATTTGCAGATTCGTACATATACGTGCTTTTATGTTCGTTAAGTTTTTTTTTTTTTTCCAATCATTTAATTTAGATGTGTATTGACCTGGAAACAAAGACATCCTAATTCTTGCAATGTTTTTTAGATGATAGTATGCTGAGTTGGTTATACGATCTATTGACCCATGACTTACTGAAACTAAACGTTCCTGTCTCCAAATCCACCAAGATTCCCATGACATTTGAATTTTAGTTTTTGGCCCCTCGAGTCCAATGATATGCTTCAGCCGTTAAAATTTCATCTATTGTTTCGCCACACAATGGCAATACTTCAGTTTTTTCCTTGTTTAAAGTCAGTATCATCATTGAATTCAGTGATGGTCTCATGCAGCTCAGTGCAGTTTAAAAATAGTATCTGTGGCGTAATTTGCAATCAGTCAACGTAATAAAGCTGTAAATTAAGTGACCAGTGTACCAACTAAGCAAGCCAGAGGCGACAGCTCAGTAAATGTTGAAACACTACTCCATCAGTGCAGAGAATGGAGAAAAAAACCTTTGGGAGAAACCAGGCTCAGTTGGGGGGCCAGTTCTCTTCTGACCAGCACGTCGAAACCAGCAGGGCTCCAATCCAGTAGCTGCAACGTTCAAAGTCCAGATTGTGCACACTTAAAAATCATCTGTTTCCTGTGAATAACAATCCTGGGGGTCGTCTGAGACAAGGTCCTACAGGGGAGCTGTATCTGGGGTTCACCTAGTCCTGGTACTCCGCTGTCGTTCAGGGCTGTAGAGGATCCTTTCTAGGTGCTGATCCACCATCCAAGCTGGAGACAATACGTGGATCCGTGTGACTGCAGTGACCATCATGATCTGGGGACTAGCAGACTGTCTCTCTGTTGAGCTACGGGTGACTTTCGGAATAAGAGAGCCAAAGAACTATATGACCCAGCGTAGATTCCATTCTTCCTAACGATGTAGCAATTAAGTTGGGATTTATGGGACATTTTTGTTCTCCGGTTCCGGTTTACCATAATTAATGCATTGCCTACAAAACCCTTTGTCGGATTTGTGGATACCTATAGCAACGTTTTATATACAGTAATGTTAAATAACAGTTGATAAGCCGGTTTAAAGATATGGGTTCTTTAAATCTAGATTTTAAACATGCAGTAGAGTTTGTCTTCTCCCTAAACAATGTTAGGTAGGTTTCCATTCCAAGAGTTTGGTCTCTAAATGAAGGCGTAAGGATCAAGCAAGCCCGCATTGCTTTGATATTCTAGCATTATCAATTGCCATATTTCGGTGAGAACGACGGGCGTGGAGGACGATAAGAGTAACGAGGTCAAGGGCCCAGTTGAGCTAGGACCAGTCTAACTCTGATCAGTACTTCCTGGTTTCTAGTAAAGAACTCTAGCGGCGTGCATTTTGACCAACTGGAGTTTCTGTTTACTAGCGTGCAGAACAACCACCCACGCACACCAATCGAGACGATATGACACTTGTAGATCTGTACCTGTGAGTCTAGTAAACCATGGATAACGTTTCTCCCTTTTCTTCGCAATCCTTGACATTGAAGCCTAGGCCATAATTTAGTCTATCTTACGTAGAGGAAAAATGCGCTTTTACAAATGACTAGAAACGGGCTTTCAGATGGATCTGATTGCTATCAAATAGCCCTAGGTTCCTAAGACTGATGACTGTTACGTCCACAGGGTACGTGCCATTCTACTTATTATTTTTTTAATTCCATTAGGTGTTCTTGGGAAGTGTTCCCGTTTTCCGGTTGCCTAATTCAATGCAGATGTGGTTGTGGGTTAATGCCTTGTGTTTTTGCTCGGTCTCTCCCTTTTCTCTCTAAGCTCCTGCTAAAGAGTAGGAAAATCATCACCCCTGTACGCTCGAGGTGTTGCCTCGCGTGCTGAAGACCAAGTAGGATATAAGGGCAGTTTTACACTCTGCCTGGGACACACTTCTCCCCTGCTCCAGACTGAACCCTGTGCTAGCTTTTCGTGCAGATACGACTCTAGGCAGAAGTAGGGCTGAAGCAGGACCTGACAGTGAATCGAATTTGTGATATGCAGGTGGCTAATTTTTTATTGTTGCATGACTGTTAATGAGATTATTGTTTCAAGAAACAAAGAACAGGTTGTTATTTGAGTCAAAAGGTATTTGGCTCTTTTGTCCTCAAGTGATGCTAGTCTGTGATTAGGAGGGATGCTGTAGGTGTGAGAGGCGCCTCTTTCTTTTTCCTATTGTATTCTGTTGCTTCTGTTTTGTATAGCAAGGGAGTGGGGAATGGCTGTAATTTTTCTTTTCTTTAAAGTGGTTAGATTTTTTCTGACAATTTGGGTATGGACTTTTGTATTAATTATTTTAGTGCTTTGCCCTTCCCCGAGCTTTGCGCCCAGGGACGTGTATTTATTATTA
>NC_056619.1:1911338-1911583 GCF_018340385.1 Cyprinus carpio
GGTGAGGGATTGTGGCTCTTTTGTCTCAAGTGATTCTAGTCTGTGATTAGAGGGATGCTGTAGGGGGAGAGCGCCTCTTTCTTTTTCTATTGTATTCTGTTGCTTCTGTTTTTGTATAGCAAGGGAGGTGAGGGAAGTTGGCTGTATTTTTCTTTTCTTTTAAGGTGAGTTAGAGTTTTTTCTGAAATTGGGTAGTGGACTTTTGTTTATTATTTTAGGCTTTGCCCTTCCCCGAGCCTTTGCGC
>NC_056619.1:1911949-1912060 GCF_018340385.1 Cyprinus carpio
ATAGAGCTGAGTATCATCAGCATAACAGTGAAAGCTAACACCGTGTTTCCTGATGACATCTCCCAAGGGTAACATGTAAAGCGTGAAGAGTAACGTCCCTAGTACTGAGTC
>NC_056619.1:1912138-1912209 GCF_018340385.1 Cyprinus carpio
TAATGCACTTCCATTAATGCCAACAAAGTTTTCTAGTCTATGCAAAAGAATTTTGTGGTCAATAGTGTCGA
>NC_056619.1:1912507-1912620 GCF_018340385.1 Cyprinus carpio
GGGACATACCCTAATAACAATGAGGAATTAATAATAGTCAGAAGAGGATATATGACTTCTGGAAACACCTCTTTTAGGAGCTTAGATGGAATAGGGTCTAACATGCATGCTGT
>NC_056619.1:1912958-1913068 GCF_018340385.1 Cyprinus carpio
AGTTTTGTTTTCCTCCAGCTGCGCTCCATTTTCCGGGCTGCTCTCTTTAGGGTAAGAGTGTGCTCATTACACCACGGTGTCAGACTGTTTTCCTTAACCTTCCTTAAGGT
>NC_056619.1:1913555-1913627 GCF_018340385.1 Cyprinus carpio
CCAGTCTGTCTGCTTCCTGACCTGGGCCCCAGTTAGTCAAGTACAAATTCTAAGACTATGTGCCATATTTTA
>NC_056619.1:1913901-1918791 GCF_018340385.1 Cyprinus carpio
ACGTCGAACATCATTGAGCACCGTCATGAATTAACATCTACTGTATTGTACGTTCTAGCTTAGCCAGCACCTTTTTAAAATTGCTAAGATGTCATTGGACTATGGGGGCTGGTGTCTCTATTTTCACTTTCCGTACAATAGAACGCCAATAACTAAGAGCACTTTCAGCAGGTTTTCTCAGTGGGGGCATCACTGAGTGGGAGAACCTGTTTTAATGTTTTGGTCGGACCAGAGAGTGGTGTTTATACCCACGACTATGGCCGCCTCACAAGTCACCCATTGCCCTGCTGCAAAGGCCCTGTTAACCGGAAGCGAACAATTACAGGACTCCCTGAGCTAGACGCAAACAAAGCCATAGCTAGAGCCCACACATCTTACTGCCTCATAAAGTTTGGATGCGTGTCTCTAATTCTGAAATCTTACTCTGTCAGCCTAATTTCCCTGAATTTTATCACATGTGAATCCCTCATCACCGACAGCGATAGATTAACTATAACCATGTGGCAAAGCAGTTGGCAAATAACAAATATAGCCAGGGAGGAAAGAAGTGGAGGGGAAAGGAAGTTCCATTACTTTCCAACCGTTGCTTGATTGAAAAGGATCTTAACCACACGTTGGTTTGAATGTAAAAACTTGTGGGGAAAAAAAAAACCGAATAAGAAGAGAAGAGTAGCGGAGAGAAGAGGGAGAGGGAGGATGAAAAGGGAGAAAAAAAAGAAAAGCGATAGGCACAAATGGGAAAAAACGGCCTTAATTAATGGGGGGGACGAGCTAAAACGAGTGCTAACACGTGGATGCAGTGTTGCACTGCACTCGCCGGATTTTAAAAAATAAAAAAGTGAACGGATTTAATTTAATCAGCTTAGATTGATAGATAGATATTCAGAAATTTAAATTGGGTGGGGAAGGGAAATTTTAAGTTATTTATATTTTATCGCACTTTCAACAAACAAAGTAAGTGAGGTTTGTAGTAATATAAAGGGGGGATTCTCAACAGGAGAAAAAATCCAAAAGGCTGTACACCGGACGCTTGAGCTTACGGATTCCACAAAAAAAAAAAAAAAAAACCAAGCAGCACGGCAAGCCAGGGTAAGGCCAGGAATATACAAAACCCACTGTCCAAAAACAGCGGGGGGACCTCACCCCAATGCAAAAAAAAATCCAACCGTGGGGGATTCAAAAAAGGGCCACTCACTTCACCAAACCACCCACAGGGGGGTCCACATGGGTCCGGTCTGGTTTTTTTCTCTTGTCGGCAACTAGGATGTTTTACCCTACCTGCTCAACCTCAAGGACTTCCATTGGTGTCTTATACTTGTTAACCTGTCTCCAAGTGATTTACCAGGTTACCTCCTGTGTCGAATCCATTGAGTGTGTGTGTGGTGTCTCCAAGCACCACTCAAACGGTCTTCACACTCCCTTCTGGCTACACTCCTGGGTAACCCTTCATCTTAACTTAAGACAAGGGGACAAGTAAATCTGGGGTTTTGTACTCCACACACTCTGCCCCCCCCCCCCCCCCCAAGTACCCCCACATTATTCACTGGTTTTACCATAATCTTCATTCTGGCACCTGGGTCAAATAAAATTACAACCTAAAATTGTGTGATTTTTCCGTCTCCGGGGGACCTTCTGTCTACTGTAACAACAACCTTAACTAGTAGATAATTTAAACAACTAAGTTAGTTCGCCAAGGAGGTATGGGGGGGGGGACATGAATTACATTAAAAGTTATTGCATTAGCTAAAACTGTTTACTTAAAACAATCATAAAAAATTTGTAATTTAACAATGACTGATTAGTTTTAAAACAACATCTTTTCGTGAGTTTGTAAAAACACTAAGTAAGTGAGGTTAAGTTGTTAAATGACAATTAATTACCTGTTTTAGTTCTTCAAAATATTTTTTCACTTATTTAGTTATGCAGTTTAAGTAAGACAGAAAAAAACAAGTATTTTTAAAGTTTGTTTACCAACTTCTGGGACAGGGGTACCTGTCAGCAATTGGGATAAGACACGGGTGAGAGGCAGAGTAAGGCAAACTTATGAGGACCATCCAACAACCATACCCTGAAGCTGATGTCATGTAAGTGTGTGTGTGTGTGTGTGTGTGTGTTTAAAAAATAGTCTACAGAATTTATAGTCTAAGCCGATTTATTATAAACTGTTCTGGTAGTCTCTACTCTAAAATAATAATAATAAAAAATACTACTACTCTACACACTTCATTACACACAGATTGATATATTTCAAATGTTTATTTCTTTTAATATTGATCAAATTCCATTCAAAAAGTGAAACTTGTATATTATATTCATTCATTACACACAGATTGATATATTTGAAATGTTTATTTCTTTTAATATTGATCATTATAACTGACAACTAAGGAAAATCCCAAATTCAGTATCTCAGAATGGCATGTAGTCGATCAGTCTATGGCACTGCTCAGGTGTTATGAGAGAGCCCAGCTTGCTCTGATAGTGGGTGAAAGGAGTGCATTCTTACAGGTTACAGCATATTGCATCATCTTCCTTCTTCACATTACCCCCATAGATTTTCTATGGGGTTATGGTCAATCGAAGTATGCTGGCCTTAAACCAGGTACTGGTAACTTTTGTACTGTGTGGAGGTGCTAAGTCCTGTTGGAAAATGAAATCTGCATCTGCATCAATGAGTTCAGCTGATTAGAGTGTGTGGCACCAGGTGTCTTCACATGTTGAACAACTTTCACAATATTCAAATTCTTTTCTGGAGATACTGAATTTGGGGATATTTCTGAGTTGTCAGTTATAATCATCAAAATTAAAAGAAATAAACATTTGAAATACTTTTTCCAGTCTGTGTAATGAATGAATATAATATACAAGTTTCACTCTTTTGAACAGAAATTAGTGAAATTAATCAACTTTTTGGATGACCCTTGTATTCTTTAATTATATTGACCAGCACCTGTACACAATAATCTCAGTAGTTTACTAAAGGGTCACGGTCATTTAGTAACTTTTTTTCTTGGAAATTTTTATAAAGGATTGGCCTATAAGGCTTTTTTACACCCAAACAATTAAAAACCCACATACTTTACGTGTGTGTTCCCAGGGGTTGCAACGTAACCTGAATCCCAGTTTTTACATTTATGACCGGGCGGGCAATTTGGCATTGGCCCATAAATTTGCACATTGATTTTCAAGGGAATGGGACAAAAAAACTGGCAATGTTTTGTGAAGCTGTAGCAACAACATGGGTCCTTGGGGGCAAATTGATTGCGGGAAGTTAGGGGCAGCCCCATATAAAAGCTGTTTCTTTTTCACCTATGGCCGCACGATTTTTCACGAACAATCCTACTTTTAATTTATTGAGGGACGTTTTTTGTCATGAATCTTACAATTTTAGTAGTATTCTTTATTGTTTGTTGTTATTTATATATGCCCAGATCTTGCAAGTTGTTAGCCAGGGGATGTGGGGGACCCCCCAAATTAAGTGGGACCCCATGGAAAATAAAAGAAATTATTACTTATCCTTTTTTTTATTTCACTTCAAAAGAAAAAATGGAAATTTTGGAAACGGTTTAACGAAAAACAAAAAACAGGCGGAACGAGAGGACAACCATACATCCATACATCCAAACAAAATCCAATTAAGGTATGAGGCTCAATTTGGCAATTAAAATATGAGGGCAAAAAAATGTGTGAAAGAAGTTGTACCTCCACCCCCACACCCAAAACCCCCAAAAGACCTTGACAAAAGGGAACATTACCAGCTGCTGGGGCATGGACAACACCCGGAGGCTCAAACCAAGTTGGCGTGATTATAACGTTTACATACAACCACAACAACAGTTTAACTTGTCTAAATAACTATGAGGGGGGAGGGGAAATAAATATATACATTATATATATATATATATTAATATAATTAGAATATATTATTATTATTGATCTATTATATATTGGGTATTGCTTTTAAAAAAGGCGATTTTCCACCCAATGATTTTACCAAGGTAGTCCACAAAACCAAATTAACTGGTTTTCTGAGAGTTTAATGGTTTTTAAGGCCAATTTATACTTCTGTAATGAAATTAATACTTGGCAAATGAGGTGTATACGTGTAGGCTCACCTTGCGTGGCGTAGCCGTCGTGACATTTATACTTCTGCGTGTCTGTTTTGCTCTGCAGTTACGAATGCTGGATTGGCGGTTCCACTGTGTTACATTCCTGATTCACCATTTTCATGGATGAAATGCTTCAGATATTTCAGATAATAGGCGGTCCCGGCGATTTAGTTAGAGTGTGCGGCCATTTATCATACATCAGTCGCACAGTATGCCTGTAGACGTGGGCAGGAACTGGCAATCCGGCAATTTTAGCTTCAGGTGGAAACCAACAGGCTATGTACCTTCTTCACAAACTGTCTTCAAGCACTGTGTCTTCCATAATTAGCCGAGGTATGTAGCTTTGTGGAGCGCTGCAGCCAGAGTTTTCTTCCCTGCCATCCAAAGTGCAGCCCAATGGGAAAATATTGCTGTTTTGGCGACTGTGGAACTCGAACTGTGTTGTGGCGTGACGGTATGTGAACATAAAGCACCACCGCCGCCCAGGGGCATTACTACAGTGGGCGCACTCCATGGTTCTGATGGCTACCCTGCGGCGCCAGATATGCTTCCCCATACTGGATGTGGGGGGGATCACGGGAAGGAAAGTGACAGTGGGTGTATTCAGGAGGAGAGCCGGTGATTTGGTTCTGGGCCTGTGAACTGTGAACCTGCCCGCAGCCAATCTTCCTGGAACAGGTCAAGATCCACATGTTATCATTGGTGATGCTGCATTCCCTCTACACAACAACCTCATGTACTTCAGGTATGTCACAGACATAATGTATTTATTTAATATATA
>NC_056619.1:1918901-1919165 GCF_018340385.1 Cyprinus carpio
TAAAGAATGGACGGATTAATAAAACTTTCTCATGTTTAAACTCAAGTTCTCTCATTATAATCACCAAAATACACACGATGTAAATAAGAGCTTCATTAATTGACATCTTCAGTGATTTTAAAGGGAGCCTTCTTTACTTGCTTTCATATAATTTAAGTAAAAAAAATTAAATTGCAGCCGCATTTAAATGCAGGTGTGTAAATTCTCGCGGCGCGAGTCATGCTGAGTGCACGCGCAGCATTTATTCTTATTTGTTTTATCATC
>NC_056619.1:1919215-1919290 GCF_018340385.1 Cyprinus carpio
TATGTTGTAATGCATATGCAAAATGTGAATTATTATTCATATTCAAGTGTTTGTGCGAAAATTTTAATGTGCATG
>NC_056619.1:1924077-1924198 GCF_018340385.1 Cyprinus carpio
TACATCGTGTGTATTTTGTTGATTATAATGAGAGAACTTGAGTTTAAAAATGAGAACGTTTTAATAATCCGTCCATTCTTTAGACTTTCAATGATTTAGCTAAATCGTGCAGGTTTAATTT
>NC_056619.1:1924495-1924627 GCF_018340385.1 Cyprinus carpio
GTCACAGTGCATGTTAAATAGTTCTAATTATATTGTTAACAAGTTCATTTAGACTATCAATATTATTCGATTTTTTTTTTTTTAATGAACAATTCCTGTATAAAATGGGACATTAAACTTTATATCAAACGT
>NC_056619.1:1924846-1925072 GCF_018340385.1 Cyprinus carpio
GAAAAACAGGCTAAAAAATAAATTAAGTTTGTGAGAGGAAAAAAAATATATATAAGTAATGTATAATTTGCATTTTATTACATTCAGAAATAATAACGTCTGGCCTAATAATTTTATAATGTGCCAACAGGATATTTTTAGTTCCCTTCACTTTACAACAAATCCTTTAAATTTAACAAATTTATCAGAACAGAACAAGAATTAAAAATATGTAATTCTAATGGAT
>NC_056619.1:1925184-1925394 GCF_018340385.1 Cyprinus carpio
TGTTGCCTATTTCAAGCTTAACTATTATTCATTAGGTAAAATAGGCTTTGTAGTTCACGCATGATTCAGTATCAACGAAATATGCCAAAATATGCCAAAGTGGACCGCTGCTTGCGGCGAATGGC
The DNA here is from genome assembly GCF_018340385.1 of Cyprinus carpio. Lineage (NCBI taxonomy): Eukaryota > Metazoa > Chordata > Actinopteri > Cypriniformes > Cyprinidae > Cyprinus > Cyprinus carpio. The sequence continues at coordinate 1,925,310 of NC_056619.1, forward strand.
ACGGTGACCGGCTACTGTTTCCAATGAATGTGCGTGAGGCCCCAGCGCGATCAAACAGCTGAAACAGAAAATACTCAATTTTTGG